>NW_026047593.1:0-2500 GCF_023864345.2 Schistocerca serialis cubense
TAAGGCACAACATGGGTTAGGTTAAGGCACAACATGGGTTAGGTTAAGGCACAACATGGGTTAGGTTAAGGCACAACATGGGTTAGGTTAAGGCACAACATGGGTTAGGTTAAGGCACAACATGGGTTAGGTTAAGGCACAACATGGGTTAGGTTAAGGCACAACATGGGTTAGGTTAAGGCACAACATGGGTTAGGTTAAGGCACAACATGGGTTAGGTTAAGGCACAACATGGGTTAGGTTAAGGCACAACATGGGTTAGGTTAAGGCACAACATGGGTTAGGTTAAGGCACAACATGGGTTAGGTTAAGGCACAACATGGGTTAGGTTAAGGCACAACATGGGTTAGGTTAAGGCACAACATGGGTTAGGTTAAGGCACAACATGGGTTAGGTTAAGGCACAACATGGGTTAGGTTAAGGCACAACATGGGTTAGGTTAAGGCACAACATGGGTTAGGTTAAGGCACAACATGGGTTAGGTTAAGGCACAACATGGGTTAGGTTAAGGCACAACATGGGTTAGGTTAAGGCACAACATGGGTTAGGTTAAGGCACAACATGGGTTAGGTTAAGGCACAACATGGGTTAGGTTAAGGCACACCATGGGTTAGGTTAAGGCACACCATGGGTTAGGTTAAGGCACACCATGGGTTAGGTTAAGGCACAACATGGGTTAGGTTAAGGCACAACATGGGTTAGGTTAAGGCACAACATGGGTTAGGTTAAGGCACAACATGGGTTAGGTTAAGGCACAACATGGGTTAGGTTAAGGCACAACGTAGGTTAGGTTAAGGCACAACGTGGGTTAGGTTAAGGCACAACGTGGGTTAGGTTAAGGCACAACGTGGGTTAGGTTAAGGCACAACGTGGGTTAGGTTAAGGCACAACATGGGTTAGGTTAAGGCACAACATGGGTTAGGTTAAGGCACACCATGGGTTAGGTTAAGGCACAACATGGGTTAGGTTAAGGCACAACATGGGTTAGGTTAAGGCACAACATGGGTTAGGTTAAGGCACAACATGGGTTAGGTTAAGGCACAACATGGGTTAGGTTAAGGCACAACATGGGTTAGGTTAAGGCACAACATGGGTTAGGTTAAGGCACAACGTAGGTTAGGTTAAGGCACAACGTGGGTTAGGTTAAGGCACAACATGGGTTAGGTTAAGGCACAACATGGGTTAGGTTAAGGCACAACATGGGTTAGGTTAAGGCACAACATGGGTTAGGTTAAGGCACAACATGGGTTAGGTTAAGGCACAACATGGGTTAGGTTACGGCACAACATGGGTTACGTTACGGCACAACATGGGTT
Organism: Schistocerca serialis cubense; assembly: GCF_023864345.2. NCBI lineage: Eukaryota > Metazoa > Arthropoda > Insecta > Orthoptera > Acrididae > Schistocerca > Schistocerca serialis. The sequence goes on from NW_026047593.1 coordinate 1,317, forward strand.
ACGTTACGGCACAACATGGGTTACGTTACGGCACAACATGGGTTACGTTACGGCACAACATGGGTTACGTTACGGCACAACATGGGTTACGTTACGGCACAACATGGGTTACGTTACGGCACAAATTAGGTTAGGTTACGGCACAAATTAGGTTAGGTTAAGGCACAAATTAGGTTAGGTTAAGGCACAAATTAGGTTAGGTTAAGGCACAAATTAGGTTAGGTTAAGGCACAAATTAGGTTAGGTTAAGGCACAAATTAGGTTAGGTTAAGGCACAAATTAGGTTAGGTTAAGGCACAAATTAGGTTAGGTTAAGGCACGATATAGGTTAGGTTAAGGCACGATATAGGTTAGGTTAAGGCACGATATAGGTTAGGTTAAGGCACGATATAGGTTAGGTTAAGGCACGATATAGGTTAGGTTAAGGCACGATATAGGTTAGGTTAAGGCACGATATAGGTTAGGTTAAGGCACGATATAGGTTAGGTTAAGGTACGATATAGGTTAGGTTAAGGTACGATATAGGTTAGGTTAAGGTACGATATAGGTTAGGTTAAGGTACGATATAGGTTAGGTTAAGGTACGATATAGGTTAGGTTAAGGTACGATATAGGTTAGGTTAAGGTACGATATAGGTTAGGTTAAGGTACGATATAGGTTAGGTTAAGGTACGATATAGGTTAGGTTAAGGTACGATATAGGTTAGGTTAAGGTACGATATAGCGTAGGTTCAGATACACATTGTTGTAGGGAAAGGTGTATTGGGGGGGGGGGCGGCAGGTTCGTTGATAGTGATTATCGTAATTGGATGCCTGCGGTATTATCCGATTTGTCACGTCAGGATGCACTTTTGGCTCATGACAGGCGGCGCTCCGATTCCATGGTTGTGGCAGATCTGTGTCTTTCATTCCTGCCATTGTTTGTGTGCTGTGACAGGAGGCAGTATTGTGATGTTGGGTGCACCACTGTGTAGGACATGTGTGGGTGTTCGTGGCTTAGCTGAGCAATGTGCGGATGTCGGAAGGGTGGGATATTGTGTTTTCTGGGTGGACCTCCCGGTCTGGTAATGATAGTGTGGATTGTGTCATGTGGCGGAGAGGATGCACTGGATGTTCTTCCATGCTGGTGGTTAGATATTGTGTGTGATAAGAGAGTAGTGTGTGATAAGAGTGTCTGGCTGACGT
>NW_026047593.1:10000-15000 GCF_023864345.2 Schistocerca serialis cubense
TTTCGTTCTTGATTAATGAAAACATACTTGGCAAATGCTTTCGCTTCTGTTCGTCTTGCGACGATCCAAGAATTTCACCTCTAACGTCGCAATACGAATGCCCCCGCCTGTCCCTATTAATCATTACCTCGGGTTCCGAAAACCAACAAAATAGAACCGAGGTCCTATTCCATTATTCCATGCACACAGTATTCAGGCGGGCTTGCCTGCTTTAAGCACTCTAATTTGTTCAAAGTAAACGTGCCGGCCCACCGAGACACTCAATAAAGAGCACCCTGGTAGGATTTCAACGGGCTCCGCCTCGGGACGCACGAGCACGCACGAGGCGGTCGCACGCCTTCGGCTCGCCCCACCGGCAGGACGTCCCACGATACATGCCAGTTAAACACCGACGGGCGGTGAACCAACAGCGTGGGACACAAATCCAACTACGAGCTTTTTAACCGCAACAACTTTAATATACGCTATTGGAGCTGGAATTACCGCGGCTGCTGGCACCAGACTTGCCCTCCAATAGATACTCGTTAAAGGATTTAAAGTGTACTCATTCCGATTACGGGGCCTCGGATGAGTCCCGTATCGTTATTTTTCGTCACTACCTCCCCGTGCCGGGAGTGGGTAATTTGCGCGCCTGCTGCCTTCCTTGGATGTGGTAGCCGTTTCTCAGGCTCCCTCTCCGGAATCGAACCCTGATTCCCCGTTACCCGTTACAACCATGGTAGGCGCAGAACCTACCATCGACAGTTGATAAGGCAGACATTTGAAAGATGCGTCGCCGGTACGAGGACCGTGCGATCAGCCCTAAGTTATTCAGAGTCACCAAGGCAAACGGACCGGACGAGCCGACCGATTGGTTTTGATCTAATAAAAGCGTCCCTTCCATCTCTGGTCGGGACTCTGTTTGCATGTATTAGCTCTAGAATTACCACAGTTATCCAAGTAACGTGGGTACGATCTAAGGAACCATAACTGATTTAATGAGCCATTCGCGGTTTCACCTTAATGCGGCTTGTACTGAGACATGCATGGCTTAATCTTTGAGACAAGCATATGACTACTGGCAGGATCAACCAGGGAGCTGCGTCAACTAGAGCTGAGCAGCCGGCCGCCCGGGAGTGTGTCCCGGGGGCCCGCGCGAACACGCAAGCGTCCGCTCAATTATTCTGCAAACAGGAGGAGGCTGAGCTCCCCTGCACAACACACCTCGAAACCCTCTCAGGTCCCGGCGGCGCGCAGCGCCGTCCTAAGTACTTGGTCGGGTTCGAGAGAGGCGCAATCGCCCGGAGTTAGGCGAGTAGACGCTTTAGGTGCGACCACCCGTGCTCCCAACTGAGCTTGCCGCTGCCGACAGAGGCCCGGGAGCGTGCTGTCGTGGCATTGCCGGCGGGAGACAACACGCGCCACCTACGGTGACCGGCAGCTCCAACGCCAGCGCCACAGAAGGACAAAAGCCCTACTTGGGTGCCGAAGCGAACTCTCCCAGCACAGCGCACGCGCCAACACGTCCGCACAGCTGCGATACAAACCACCTGCGAGAACCGCTGGGGCGACCGAGCAGCAGACGGCGTCGCGGCGCCGAGCGCCGGGCGGCGGCGCATCCTCAGCGCACAAAGTCCTCAATCGGACCAGCACACTGCAGATGGCCACCGCGCTTCGCACCGGGCCCGCGAGGACCTACTTTGGCCGCAAGGCGCCGCGAGCAGGGGGCGCCGGCGCGCAGCTGCGCCGCCTGCCGCGTCCGTCGGCCGGCGCGCCTGCCACCGGCCGCCCCCACCAGCCGGCTGTAGCGCGTGCGCCCACGCACCGCGCTGCCAGCACGCCGGGCGGCCCCCCCTCACCGGCCGGGGACGGTCCCACCCAGCCACCGCCGCGTATCGCCTCACACCCAGATCCCCTTTCACGTTCGTGGGCATGGTGGGTCCCCTTTCACGTTCGTGGGCATGGTGGGTATCCCTGAAACAACCGGTTAATAGCTCGACCGATCGTCGCCAACACTGATTCACCTCTAGCGAGAACAACCGCACCACAACGGGTTACCGGTTGTTCATTTGCGTAACGTCACCAGCAAACGTACACGTCCATCGCCATTTGCAACGAGTATTGCATGCCTGTGTCAGGTGTCACAACACACTACGTCTGCCCACATAGACGCAACAACATGTGCACGCCTAGAGAACACGTGGAAGGTAGACCCCGTACGTATGCGGTGTCCATTGCGCGAACGACTGTCAGCCCGCCTCTGCAGCATGTCGCAGATGTGGAACGCGGTGCAACATGCTATCACGGTGTGTGAGAAGAGACGACTACGTCCGAATACACGCTCCACTACATCAACAGACTGCTCATGCTGATCGCCATCCAGGGCGTCCGTTCCTCCCACACGTCTGTATGGCGTACCACACTGCAATCCAGCTCTTATAGGGAGACGACACGTAGCTGCGTGCACAATATTTGGACTGTATGGTCCGCCGTTGCTAGGCGCTGTCGTCATACGGTCACATGGGCCACGATGTATCATTCAGTACATACGGAGCAATGTGCAGTACAGTTTGTGGGTTTTGCGTACATCGGCGGACAGGTGACAGGCCGTACCACAACGTAGGCTGAGTACGTCGGCATGCGAAGGGCATTGAACATGCAAACTTCTCACCGACCAGCTTGCGAAGGCAGGGGGGAAGGGGGGGGGGCATGTACGTCCTGCTGCTATCCACACTACAGTGTATAGCAGGAGCATGTGGAAAGTCAGCAACACCTGCAAGGTGTTTAACATGACGCGATACACAGGGGACCGGGCAGTGCGAGTAGCGAACTATATTGCGAGGGTTGCGGTTAGGCAACACTACACTACTTTAACGGGTTGCATAACAATTACAGAGCAGGTTCAGCGACAACGTGCGTCAGGTTAAGGCGCAATATAGTTTAGGTTACGGCGCACTTTAGGTTAGGTTAAGGCACATTATAGGTTAGGTTAAGGCACAACATGGGTTACGTTAAGGCACAACATGGGTTACGTTAAGGCACAACATGGGTTAGGTTAAGGCACAACATGGGTTAGGTTAAGGCACAACATGGGTTAGGTTAAGGCACAACATGGGTTAGGTTAAGGCACAACATGGGTTAGGTTAAGGCACAACATGGGTTAGGTTAAGGCACAACATGGGTTAGGTTAAGGCACAACATGGGTTAGGTTAAGGCACAACATGGGTTAGGTTAAGGCACAACATGGGTTAGGTTAAGGCACAACATGGGTTAGGTTAAGGCACAACATGGGTTAGGTTAAGGCACAACATGGGTTAGGTTAAGGCACAACATGGGTTAGGTTAAGGCACAACATGGGTTAGGTTAAGGCACAACATGGGTTAGGTTAAGGCACAACATGGGTTAGGTTAAGGCACAACATGGGTTAGGTTAAGGCACAACATGGGTTAGGTTAAGGCACAACATGGGTTAGGTTAAGGCACAACATGGGTTAGGTTAAGGCACAACATGGGTTAGGTTAAGGCACAACATGGGTTAGGTTAAGGCACAACATGGGTTAGGTTAAGGCACAACATGGGTTAGGTTAAGGCACAACATGGGTTAGGTTAAGGCACAACATGGGTTAGGTTAAGGCACAACATGGGTTAGGTTAAGGCACAACATGGGTTAGGTTAAGGCACAACATGGGTTAGGTTAAGGCACAACATGGGTTAGGTTAAGGCACAACATGGGTTAGGTTAAGGCACAACATGGGTTAGGTTAAGGCACAACATGGGTTAGGTTAAGGCACAACATGGGTTAGGTTAAGGCACAACATGGGTTAGGTTAAGGCACAACATGGGTTAGGTTAAGGCACAACATGGGTTAGGTTAAGGCACAACATGGGTTAGGTTAAGGCACACCATGGGTTAGGTTAAGGCACACCATGGGTTAGGTTAAGGCACACCATGGGTTAGGTTAAGGCACAACATGGGTTAGGTTAAGGCACAACATGGGTTAGGTTAAGGCACAACATGGGTTAGGTTAAGGCACAACATGGGTTAGGTTAAGGCACAACGTAGGTTAGGTTAAGGCACAACGTGGGTTAGGTTAAGGCACAACGTGGGTTAGGTTAAGGCACAACGTGGGTTAGGTTAAGGCACAACGTGGGTTAGGTTAAGGCACAACGTGGGTTAGGTTAAGGCACAACATGGGTTAGGTTAAGGCACACCATGGGTTAGGTTAAGGCACAACATGGGTTAGGTTAAGGCACAACATGGGTTAGGTTAAGGCACAACATGGGTTAGGTTAAGGCACAACATGGGTTAGGTTAAGGCACAACATGGGTTAGGTTAAGGCACAACATGGGTTAGGTTAAGGCACAACGTGGGTTAGGTTAAGGCACAACATGGGTTAGGTTAAGGCACAACATGGGTTAGGTTAAGGCACAACATGGGTTAGGTTAAGGCACAACATGGGTTAGGTTAAGGCACAACATGGGTTAGGTTAAGGCACAACATGGGTTAGGTTACGGCACAACATGGGTTACGTTACGGCACAACATGGGTTACGTTACGGCACAACATGGGTTACGTTACGGCACAACATGGGTTACGTTACGGCACAACATGGGTTACGTTACGGCACAACATGGGTTACGTTACGGCACAACATGGGTTACGTTACGGCACAAATTAGGTTAGGTTACGGCACAAATTAGGTTAGGTTAAGGCACAAATTAGGTTAGGTTAAGGCACAAATTAGGTTAGGTTAAGGCACAAATTAGGTTAGGTTAAGGCACAAATTAGGTTAGGTTAAGGCACAAATTAGGTTAGGTTAAGGCACAAATTAGGTTAGGTTAAGGCACAAATTAGGTTAGGTTAAGGCACGATATAGGTTAGGTTAAGGCACGATATAGGTTAGGTTAAGGCACGATATAGGTTAGGTTAAGGCACGATATAGGTTAGGTTAAGGCACGATATAGGTTAGGTTAAGGCACGATATAGGTTAGGTTAAGGCACGATATAGGTTAGGTTAAGGTA
>NW_026047593.1:20000-22500 GCF_023864345.2 Schistocerca serialis cubense
TGTTTGCAATGCTGGCTATTTTGTGGAATAGGGCTTGGCCTTTGCGACATACGAACTCGATGTGCGCCGTGAACAGCCTGGACTCGTCAAGGTGAATCCCCAGGTACCTTGTCATGTAAGTTCGCCTGATTGCTCCATTGTTGGCTCCTCCAGCTATTCGGAGCAAGGGATCACGCGCCAATCGGCCGCGCAGCATGACATACACAGTCTTCTCTGCAGACAGCTTCAGCTTCACCCTCTGGCACCACTCCTGTAGTGCATTTAACGCTGCATTGCAGTTTGCTTCTAGTATTGCCCGAGAATCACCTTCTATCACTAGAAGAATGTCATCAGCGTACGCCACCACGCCTCGCACTTGTCGCAGTTCCCCAAGTTCCTCCAGCACAGGTTCCAAACCCACGTCCCAGAATATGGGACCGCAGACTGAGCCCTGTGGGCATCCCTTAGTGATCAACTTCTCAACCGCCCGCCCCGGGCACCGCAAGACCGCCCGCCGGTGTCGGCAGTAGTCAAGCAGGCACCGGTACAGGGGCCCAGGACATTCCAACTTCCTTAGGCTGTCGAACAGAGCCGGCCACCATAGGTTATCGAAAGCCCCGGCGATGTCGACCATTATCCCCGCAACGTACTTAGCGGTAGATGTGTCCACTAGCGACATTGCCTTGTTTATAGCATCTTCTGTACACAGGCCCCTCCTGAATCCGTACTGGTCGGGACTTCGTCCCCTAAGCTCCCGGTGTTGCTCTAGCCGGAGGCATAGGAGCTTCTCCTGGAGCTTGGCCATGGAGTTCAAGAGACAGATTGGTCGGTACGATTTCGGCACTTCTGGATCCTTGTCATCACCCTTTCGCAGTATAACCACTTCAGCAGTCTTCCACGACTCTGGTACCCGTCCCTGTCGCAAACACTCGTTGTAGAGGTTTGTCAGGTAAGGGCAGATCTCCGCGCATAAGGCTTGAAGAGCCTCTGCAGCGAGACCATCTTGTCCCGTCGCCTTCTTTCGGCGCAATTCGAGAATGGCTATGGTAACTTCACGTTCAGTGAATGGAGCAACTGGCGTCTCATTGGCATACGCCTCATTGAGTTGTCTCCTCATATTCCCCTGTTCCTCATTCTCATCTTCGCTACTATCATCTGGCAACAAGGTGCTCATAAGTAGCTCGGCTGACTCCTGCCAGTCCCTGGTGTGGCTGCCATCATTCTTCCTTAAGTAGATAGGGACAGCGGGAATCTCGTTAATCCATTCATGCGCGTCACTAATTAGATGACGAGGCATTTGGCTACCTTAAGAGAGTCATAGTTACTCCCGCCGTTTACCCGCGCTTGCTTGAATTTCTTCACGTTGACATTCAGAGCACTGGGCAGAAATCACATTGCGTCAACACCCGCTAGGGCCATCGCAATGCTTTGTTTTAATTAGACAGTCGGATTCCCCCAGTCCGTGCCAGTTCTGAGTTGATCGTTGAATGGCGGCCGAAGAGAATCCGCGCACCCGCGCGCCCCCGGAGGAGCACGCTAAGGCGGACGCGGCCTCGCAGCAAGGAAGATCCGTGGGAGGCCAAGGCACGGGACCGAGCTCGGATCCTGCACGCAGGTTGAAGCACCGGGGCGCGAACGCCGCGCAGGCGCGCGCATCCTGCACCGCCGGCCAGCACGAGGCCGACCAACGGCGAGAGCAGACCACGCCCGCGCTAAACGCCCGCACTTACCGGCACCCCTACGGCACTCACCTCGCCCAGGCCCGGCACGTTAGCGCTGACCCACTTCCCGACCAAGCCCGACACGCCCCGATCCTCAGAGCCAATCCTTATCCCGAAGTTACGGATCCAATTTGCCGACTTCCCTTACCTACATTATTCTATCGACTAGAGGCTCTTCACCTTGGAGACCTGCTGCGGATATGGGTACGAACCGGCGCGACACCTCCACGTGGCCCTCTCCCGGATTTTCAAGGTCCGAGGGGAAGATCGGGACACCGCCGCAACTGCGGTGCTCTTCGCGTTCCAAACCCTATCTCCCTGCTAGAGGATTCCAGGGAACTCGAACGCTCATGCAGAAAAGAAAACTCTTCCCCGATCTCCCGACGGCGTCTCCGGGTCCTTTTGGGTTACCCCGACGAGCATCTCTAAAAGAGGGGCCCGACTTGTATCGGTTCCGCTGCCGGGTTCCGGAATAGGAACCGGATTCCCTTTCGCCCAACGGGGGCCAGCACAAAGTGCATCATGCTATGACGGCCCCCATCAACATCGGATTTCTCCTAGGGCTTAGGATCGACTGACTCGTGTGCAACGGCTGTTCACACGAAACCCTTCTCCGCGTCAGCCCTCCAGGGCCTCGCTGGAGTATTTGCTACTACCACCAAGATCTGCACCGACGGCGGCTCCAGGCAGGCTCACGCCCAGACCCTTCTGCGCCCACCGCCGCGACCCTCCTACTCGTCAGGGCTTCGCGGCCGGCCGCAAGGACCGGCCATGACTGCCAGACTGACGGCCGAGTATAG
>NW_026047593.1:27500-37500 GCF_023864345.2 Schistocerca serialis cubense
TGAAGTGCTTTAGTTGTAACCTTTCCCTAATATTGGGCAGCAGTTCATGTGTTCGCCGACCGGTTTCCTCTTTATCCCATTGTTCTTGCCAAAGTTCTTCCCCCCTTCGTTTGATTTCAATTTTGTTCCCCACGTATATCCCCATCAATTCAACTACTTTGTCCCTGTTTCCCTTTTTTATCCAGTACCATGCTGCCTGCTCCCGGATTTTAATGTCGAGCGGGCAGAGCCCCATCAGTACTGTTAGGGCTCCTCCAGGTGTAGTTCTGTATGCTCCCACTGATCTTAGTAACATGCTCCGCTGCACTCTTCTCACAGCCATGGCAGGCATAACCCTCGTGAGTCTGTGGGCCCAGATTCCTGATCCATATCCTACAATTGAAGTCAATATGCTATTATGATATAATTTGATTAGTTCTGGTGGTAGGTGAAATCGCTTGTGTCCAATTGCAATGAGATGATTTAATGTTTCCAAGGATTTTTGTGTAACGGTATCTATGTGTGATGCATATGTCCACCTCTCATCGACGACTACGCCCAGGTATCGCGCTTCATGGCGTCGAAGAACTGGTGAGCCGTCTATCCTCACAGTTGGATTTCTAACTAGTTGTCCTTTTAAGAGTAGATATGTAGATTTTGTTGGAGAAATCTTCATTTTGGACAGGTGGCACCATGTACTTAGGATTGTTATGGCCCTTTCAATTTTCGGCTCTAAGTCTTCGCGGCTACGGCCACCAACCAGCAGGAGGAGGTCGTCCGCGTAGGCTATGCCCTCTAGCACATCGTCGCTGTTCTGAAGGTTGTCCAAGAGAGGTTCCATATTAACATCCCAAAAGAGTGGCCCCAGGACTGACCCCTGTGGACACCCCTTGGTGATCTTTTTGCTTACTCTTCCGCTAGGGGACGATAGCCAGACCTCCCTATTCTCACAATAGCTCCTGAGACAGCCATATAGCGACGCTGGGCACTCCTTCTCTCGCAATCGAGAGAAGAGCGAGGGCCACCACAGGCTGTCAAAGGCGCCACTGATATCCACCATGATGCCGACCACGTATTTGTGCGGGGTAGAGGCGCAGACCTCAGCAGCCAGGGCGATGGCGTCAGACGCCGATCTCCCTGTCCTGAAACCGAACTGTCTGTTACTCATCCCGCACAACACTCGATGTGCTGCCAGTCTGTCTGCCAGCAACCTCTCAAAAAGTTTCCCCAGTGTGTCTAATAGACATATGGGCCTGTAGGATTTGGGTTCTCGTGGATCTTTGTCTCGACTTTTCTTGATTATTACAACTGTAGCCCTTTTCCATATTTGGGGGAATTTCCCGAGCCGCAGACACTCGTTGTACAACTTTGTGAGAGGTGCCACCAATTGGGGAGCCAGGAATTGCACCACCTCTGCGGTGATGCCGTCTGGGCCTGGAGCCTTGCCTCTTTTAAGGGCTTTTATTTGTGTAGCTACTTCTTCCTCGGAGAAGGGATATACCATATTGTTGTTTCGGTATTCCTCTAGATCTTGTCTCCGAATCTGCTGTTGTGCCTCAGAGTCCTCATTTTCGCCATCGTCAGGCAGCAGGACACGGAGGAGGACCTCAGCAGTCTCCTGCCAGGTTTCCGTCATCCTGCCCTGATCCCTGACGGTGGACAACACCATGGGTGACCTGATCTTTTCCCGCACCAACTTATATGGTACACCCCATGGGTCTGTAGCTAGTTGCGTTTGTACATACTTTTCCCAGCTCTGTAGCCTCACGGCTTTGAGCTCTTGCTGGAAGTGCTCCTTGGCCTCTCTATATCTCAGCAGCCAACGTTGCTTTTCTTCCCAGACGACACTTCGCTGGTAGTACCTCCTGGCCCTCCTGACAGACTGGCGCATCTGTCCCAGCTCGGTTGACCATGGTGACGGAGAGGCCGCTACGGCTCTCCTCCTGGTTGGTACAGCGGCCTTTACCGCCCTTACGACTGCTTTCACCAGCTCCTCTGCGTATCCCTCGACATTTTCGTCACCGTCGGGCAATGTCGGTATTTCACACTCCCTTGCCAGGCGATCCCAGTCAGCTCTGTTGTAGTTTAGCTGTGTCTCCCACCCCATGTCCCAGCGGCATTCTTCGTCTCCCAATGAGAATGTGATAAGATTGTGGTCACTGGTTGTTACCTGGTCCCAGACCATCCAGTTTGTTACTTTGGTGGCGAGATTGGGCGTGACCAATGTAACGTCAATGTTGGTGCCCTCGCCCCCACCTCCTGCGTAGGTGGGCGGGTTTCCTTGCTTATTGGCGACCATTAGCTGTAGCGCCATGATGGTCTCTTCAGCCTTTTCTCCTCGGTCATCTCGTGTGCCGCTGAACCACAGGGGGGACTTGGCATTTATGTCTGCTGTAATAACACATCGACGTCCCCGCAACGCCGTGGTTACTTGTGTAAGCTTGTCAAGGAATTCATCTATTGTCCGGCCGTACTGGAAGTACATGTTTATGATGTATAGTACTCCAGCTGGTGTTTGTAGTTCCACGACGTTGCAGTGATCGTCGGAAAACTGGGAGAGAACTGTGGCTCTTAGCGCTTTGTTGATGATCATTATAGCTGCTCTGGGTTCTGCTCCACTGTGAATGACCTGCCAACTTGCTGCCGCAAATGGGATTCGCCCAGCCAGGGAGTATGATTCCTGCAAACAGAGCACATCCAGACTCCTCTCCTCCACGACTCTGCGGAGTTCCTGCATGACTAATTTGCTGTTATGTGAGTTAATCTGTCCTACGTTTAAATGGGTCTCGTGCATGATATGTTCTTATATGTGATTCGGGCCAGTTCTTATTCCAGTCGTGGGCTATTCTTCCATTTGTTATGACAGATTGACTGTAGAGTTCATCTAGATCAAATTTCTCATTTCGTCTGTCAAATACTTTTTTGATCAGGTCACGCAGGGCTCCAAAGTCGGTGGGGAGATTCATTGTCTTCAGCTGTATTCTGTCGACAGCCTCCATCACCGAGAAGGTGACGTCTCTGCCGTATTCATGACCGACACGTACCACATGCCTCAGGGCTGTGGTGAGGACCGCCGGCTCCTCCAGGCGTGCTAATTGTAGTGCGTGTTCTAGGTTGGGGTATACCCTTTTGGGATCTACGCCCAAACCTTTTTGTATACCAGAGTTGGTAGAGGAAAATGTACTGTCTATTACATTGACTTGTATGTCTTGTTTCTCTGGTACGTTCGTCTGTGGTTTTGCCACAGGATGCCCTTTTGGTCGTTCTAGCTCTTTAAGCGACCCTAGTCCCCGTCTTGGGGGAGAGGAAGCACCAATGTAACCACAGGGGTCCGTTTGTACACCAGCATCTTTCGTGTCTACTTTCATGATTCGGATATTGGTAACTCCTTGTAAGAACTCCCTAAATCTGCTGGCCCTTAGTGCATCCCTCGCCCTTTTACTCGGAGACTTTCTCTTAGGCTTCCTGCCGCCTGATATGGACTCAGCCATAATCAGTTCTCGAGATAAGTCTCTGTTCTAATAACCTATATGTGGGGCAATTTCTTCCCGTGGCATTACAGTTCTTTTTTCCTCGTCTTGTACAAGGGATACATATCCCTGTTTTGCCACACGTTTTCCTGGTGTGATCTTCTGCACCACACCTGGAGCAAGCCGGCTTTCGCTCACAGTGTTTGTGAACATGATCGAGGTCTCCACAATTATGACACCGGGGAACTACAAGGTAGTCCCTAACGTTTATCGAGTGGAACCCCATGTAGATTCTGCCCATAGTAGTGAGCTTACGCCACATATTCCCCGAAACTTCAGCTACATGGTGTACAACATCGCGCTCTCTGGGTCCAGTTCTAAATCGTAATTTGAACTCTTTTTTGAAATCGTCCAGACTCATGTTCTCAAAATTTTGTTGATTTATTGTCTCATAGATGTCGTTTTCGTTTATTGCAGTGGGTACGTCGTATAGGATTACTAAGGGATTCCGCTTTTTGGGCGGTTCACACTTGACAACCTTTTTGAGTTTTTCATGTTTCAATATTTTGTCCCTGTCCTCTTCAGTCGCAACATCTACTATAACAACGTTTTTTGTTGCCTTTACCTTGTTTATTTTTATTTTGTCTGCTGCAGGATTTATGGTAGTTGTAAATAATTCCTGTACTTTTTTGATATCCTGGCCTGGCAGGGGTCTTAAGAAGACAGCCGTGTCAGGCTTTTTGGATACCTTTTCAATTGTCTCTTTTGTGGATTGTGCTTTGGTGGCCGCTTGTGCGACCACTCCTGCCCACGTTTTGGTGGGCTGTTTTCGTAGTCGTTCATTTTCCTTTTCCAATTCCTCGAGTCGTCCCTCGAGCTTCGCGCTAGCGATAGCCCAGGCGGCGAGCTCCTTCTTAATTGAGAGTACTGCTGTGTTACTAATTTTACCGTTTTTGATACTAGTGTCCAGCAATTGATTTATCTTAGTATGCCATTCTGTCACGTTCTCTGCGTTCTGCCCCAGGCCCTCTTCAGGGGTGGGAACAGTAAGTGTCGAACACCTCGAAATAACACTCGACTCACTCGTCTCTTGGTCAGCCATGATTTATTGACGAGTGAAAAAAGTTGGGAGCCCGTCTCTTGCCCCGGACCGGCTCCTCTGGCATGGGGGGGGACTGTTGCAGCTCGCCCACCGACCTCGCCCCTAGGTCAAGGGCACTCCTGAGCTGCAGGGTTCAGCGCGCCGTTGCCAGCGCACTGGTCCCCGTCGAAGGCCTCGTCGTCGACGATTTCACTCGACGCTCCTCGGCAAGTGCACCCCGCACTCCGGAGAGGCGGATGCACCTCTCGCCCTTCGCCGCCTACTAGCCCGAGTTTCCACCTGAAGGCCAAGGACCCACTCCTACTCAGGTGGTGGGTCGGTCCCCCAGTCGTTCGGCGGTCTGGGCCCATCTAACCTAGCCCAGGCGATGTCACCACCTCCTGGGTTTGGCAGAACACGCCCCGGTTACCCAGGGGCGCGGCGAAGCACCCTTGCCGACTCGCGCCGCGATCCCGCGCCGATGAACGAGGTCGCCGGCATGCAGAGCACCTGCTGGTCTGTGCCCTTCGGGACTCTGTTTGCATGTATTAGCTCTAGAATTACCACAGTTATCCAAGTAACGTGGGTACGATCTAAGGAACCATAACTGATTTAATGAGCCATTCGCGGTTTCACCTTAATGCGGCTTGTACTGAGACATGCATGGCTTAATCTTTGAGACAAGCATATGACTACTGGCAGGATCAACCAGGGAGCTGCGTCAACTAGAGCTGAGCAGCCGGCCGCCCGGGAGTGTGTCCCGGGGGCCCGCGCGAACACGCAAGCGTCCGCTCAATTATTCTGCAAACAGGAGGAGGCTGAGCTCCCCTGCACAACACACCTCGAAACCCTCTCAGGTCCCGGCGGCGCGCAGCGCCGTCCTAAGTACTTGGTCGGGTTCGAGAGAGGCGCAATCGCCCGGAGTTAGGCGAGTAGACGCTTTAGGTGCGACCACCCGTGCTCCCAACTGAGCTTGCCGCTGCCGACAGAGGCCCGGGAGCGTGCTGTCGTGGCATTGCCGGCGGGAGACAACACGCGCCACCTACGGTGACCGGCAGCTCCAACGCCAGCGCCACAGAAGGACAAAAGCCCTACTTGGGTGCCGAAGCGAACTCTCCCAGCACAGCGCACGCGCCAACACGTCCGCACAGCTGCGATACAAACCACCTGCGAGAACCGCTGGGGCGACCGAGCAGCAGACGGCGTCGCGGCGCCGAGCGCCGGGCGGCGGCGCATCCTCAGCGCACAAAGTCCTCAATCGGACCAGCACACTGCAGATGGCCACCGCGCTTCGCACCGGGCCCGCGAGGACCTACTTTGGCCGCAAGGCGCCGCGAGCAGGGGGCGCCGGCGCGCAGCTGCGCCGCCTGCCGCGTCCGTCGGCCGGCGCGCCTGCCACCGGCCGCCCCCACCAGCCGGCTGTAGCGCGTGCGCCCACGCACCGCGCTGCCAGCACGCCGGGCGGCCCCCCCTCACCGGCCGGGGACGGTCCCACCCAGCCACCGCCGCGTATCGCCTCACACCCAGATCCCCTTTCACGTTCGTGGGCATGGTGGGTCCCCTTTCACGTTCGTGGGCATGGTGGGTATCCCTGAAACAACCGGTTAATAGCTCGACCGATCGTCGCCAACACTGATTCACCTCTAGCGAGAACAACCGCACCACAACGGGTTACCGGTTGTTCATTTGCGTAACGTCACCAGCAAACGTACACGTCCATCGCCATTTGCAACGAGTATTGCATGCCTGTGTCAGGTGTCACAACACACTACGTCTGCCCACATAGACGCAACAACATGTGCACGCCTAGAGAACACGTGGAAGGTAGACCCCGTACGTATGCGGTGTCCATTGCGCGAACGACTGTCAGCCCGCCTCTGCAGCATGTCGCAGATGTGGAACGCGGTGCAACATGCTATCACGGTGTGTGAGAAGAGACGACTACGTCCGAATACACGCTCCACTACATCAACAGACTGCTCATGCTGATCGCCATCCAGGGCGTCCGTTCCTCCCACACGTCTGTATGGCGTACCACACTGCAATCCAGCTCTTATAGGGAGACGACACGTAGCTGCGTGCACAATATTTGGACTGTATGGTCCGCCGTTGCTAGGCGCTGTCGTCATACGGTCACATGGGCCACGATGTATCATTCAGTACATACGGAGCAATGTGCAGTACAGTTTGTGGGTTTTGCGTACATCGGCGGACAGGTGACAGGCCGTACCACAACGTAGGCTGAGTACGTCGGCATGCGAAGGGCATTGAACATGCAAACTTCTCACCGACCAGCTTGCGAAGGCAGGGGGGAAGGGGGGGGGGCATGTACGTCCTGCTGCTATCCACACTACAGTGTATAGCAGGAGCATGTGGAAAGTCAGCAACACCTGCAAGGTGTTTAACATGACGCGATACACAGGGGACCGGGCAGTGCGAGTAGCGAACTATATTGCGAGGGTTGCGGTTAGGCAACACTACACTACTTTAACGGGTTGCATAACAATTACAGAGCAGGTTCAGCGACAACGTGCGTCAGGTTAAGGCGCAATATAGTTTAGGTTACGGCGCACTTTAGGTTAGGTTAAGGCACATTATAGGTTAGGTTAAGGCACAACATGGGTTACGTTAAGGCACAACATGGGTTACGTTAAGGCACAACATGGGTTAGGTTAAGGCACAACATGGGTTAGGTTAAGGCACAACATGGGTTAGGTTAAGGCACAACATGGGTTAGGTTAAGGCACAACATGGGTTAGGTTAAGGCACAACATGGGTTAGGTTAAGGCACAACATGGGTTAGGTTAAGGCACAACATGGGTTAGGTTAAGGCACAACATGGGTTAGGTTAAGGCACAACATGGGTTAGGTTAAGGCACAACATGGGTTAGGTTAAGGCACAACATGGGTTAGGTTAAGGCACAACATGGGTTAGGTTAAGGCACAACATGGGTTAGGTTAAGGCACAACATGGGTTAGGTTAAGGCACAACATGGGTTAGGTTAAGGCACAACATGGGTTAGGTTAAGGCACAACATGGGTTAGGTTAAGGCACAACATGGGTTAGGTTAAGGCACAACATGGGTTAGGTTAAGGCACAACATGGGTTAGGTTAAGGCACAACATGGGTTAGGTTAAGGCACAACATGGGTTAGGTTAAGGCACAACATGGGTTAGGTTAAGGCACAACATGGGTTATGTTAAGGCACAACATGGGTTAGGTTAAGGCACAACATGGGTTAGGTTAAGGCACAACATGGGTTAGGTTAAGGCACAACATGGGTTAGGTTAAGGCACAACATGGGTTAGGTTAAGGCACAACATGGGTTAGGTTAAGGCACAACATGGGTTAGGTTAAGGCACAACATGGGTTAGGTTAAGGCACAACATGGGTTAGGTTAAGGCACAACATGGGTTAGGTTAAGGCACAACATGGGTTAGGTTAAGGCACAACATGGGTTAGGTTAAGGCACAACATGGGTTAGGTTAAGGCACAACATGGGTTAGGTTAAGGCACAACATGGGTTAGGTTAAGGCACAACATGGGTTAGGTTAAGGCACACCATGGGTTAGGTTAAGGCACACCATGGGTTAGGTTAAGGCACAACATGGGTTAGGTTAAGGCACAACATGGGTTAGGTTAAGGCACAACATGGGTTAGGTTAAGGCACAACATGGGTTAGGTTAAGGCACAACATGGGTTAGGTTAAGGCACAACGTAGGTTAGGTTAAGGCACAACGTGGGTTAGGTTAAGGCACAACGTGGGTTAGGTTAAGGCACAACGTGGGTTAGGTTAAGGCACAACGTGGGTTAGGTTAAGGCACAACATGGGTTAGGTTAAGGCACAACATGGGTTAGGTTAAGGCACACCATGGGTTAGGTTAAGGCACAACATGGGTTAGGTTAAGGCACAACATGGGTTAGGTTAAGGCACAACATGGGTTAGGTTAAGGCACAACATGGGTTAGGTTAAGGCACAACATGGGTTAGGTTAAGGCACAACATGGGTTAGGTTAAGGCACAACATGGGTTAGGTTAAGGCACAACGTAGGTTAGGTTAAGGCACAACGTGGGTTAGGTTAAGGCACAACATGGGTTAGGTTAAGGCACAACATGGGTTAGGTTAAGGCACAACATGGGTTAGGTTAAGGCACAACATGGGTTAGGTTAAGGCACAACATGGGTTAGGTTAAGGCACAACATGGGTTAGGTTACGGCACAACATGGGTTACGTTACGGCACAACATGGGTTACGTTACGGCACAACATGGGTTACGTTACGGCACAACATGGGTTACGTTACGGCACAACATGGGTTACGTTACGGCACAACATGGGTTACGTTACGGCACAACATGGGTTACGTTACGGCACAACATGGGTTACGTTACGGCACAAATTAGGTTAGGTTACGGCACAAATTAGGTTAGGTTAAGGCACAAATTAGGTTAGGTTAAGGCACAAATTAGGTTAGGTTAAGGCACAAATTAGGTTAGGTTAAGGCACAAATTAGGTTAGGTTAAGGCACAAATTAGGTTAGGTTAAGGCACAAATTAGGTTAGGTTAAGGCACGATATAGGTTAGGTTAAGGCACGATATAGGTTAGGTTAAGGCACGATATAGGTTAGGTTAAGGCACGATATAGGTTAGGTTAAGGCACGATATAGGTTAGGTTAAGGCACGATATAGGTTAGGTTAAGGCACGATATAGGTTAGGTTAAGGCACGATATAGGTTAGGTTAAGGTACGATATAGGTTAGGTTAAGGTACGATATAGGTTAGGTTAAGGTACGATATAGGTTAGGTTAAGGTACGATATAGGTTAGGTTAAGGTACGATATAGGTTAGGTTAAGGTACGATATAGGTTAGGTTAAGGTACGATATAGGTTAGGTTAAGGTACGATATAGGTTAGGTTAAGGTACGATATAGGTTAGGTTAAGGTACGATATAGGTTAGGTTAAGGTACGATATAGCGTAGGTTCAGATACACATTGTTGTAGGGAAAGGTGTATTGGGGGGGGGGGGCGGCAGGTTCGTTGATAGTGATTATCGTAATTGGATGCCTGCGGTATTATCCGATTTGTCACGTCAGGATGCACTTTTGGCTCATGACAGGCGGCGCTCCGATTCCATGGTTGTGGCAGATCTGTGTCTTTCATTCCTGCCATTGTTTGTGTGCTGTGACAGGAGGCAGTATTGTGATGTTGGGTGCACCACTGTGTAGGACATGTGTGGGTGTTCGTGGCTTAGCTGAGCAATGTGCGGATGTCGGAAGGGTGGGATATTGTGTTTTCTGGGTGGACCTCCCGGTCTGGTAATGATAGTGTGGATTGTGTCATGTGGCGGAGAGGATGCACTGGATGTTCTTCCATGCTGGTGGTTAGATATTGTGTGTGATAAGAGAGTAGTGTGTGATAAGAGTGTCTGGCTGACGTGTGGTTCTCATTGTGTGCAGAGTCTTTCAGCA
>NW_026047594.1:0-33534 GCF_023864345.2 Schistocerca serialis cubense
AGGGAGCCAACAGCACCCGGGTTTCCCAGGCGGTCACCCATCCAAGTACTAACCGGGCCCAATGATGCTTAACTTCGGTGATCGGACGAGAACCGGTGCAATCATCATGGTATGGCCGTTGGCACTCATGTAATGTAGGAGCACGGCAGAATACGCGTTCGGCTTCTCTCCCAATACACAAAATGTTAGTTTTCCGCCGCATTTGACGAAAGCACTTCCTTCCGCAACAGCCAGCTCCTCGAGGACGGCGCGGGGGGCGCGCCCGGCGTCCCAGCGGAGCGACGGCCGAATTAGCGGGCGCACCGCCGCGTGTGTGAGACGCACTGCTGCTCGTTGCACGTCCTGTCATTCGCTGGGCGCGTGCAGCCTTCGACACTAGCGGAGGGCGCATCTTGTCCCTGGTGTCCAGCGGAGGGCCTGTGCGGGGTGTGGCAGTGTCGTGCTGGAGGGCGCCACTGGTAGCGATGTGGGCTTCCTCGCCTCGCCTCACACCAGGTGTCTGCGTAGTTCGCAGTGCATTCGCACCATTCCTATCTCTGTCCCCGTCCCGACTTGTCCCGACTTTGCTCGACTGCCGCTCGCTGCCGCTCGGGTCGTGGCCCATATGACAGTACAAGCACGACAAACATCTGCGAGACGGCCGTGGGCCTAACGGGCGTGTCCGAGACGCCGTTTGCGGCGGGTAGGGCAGCGCCGTGCCGTGGAAAGGTGCGAAAACAGGGACGCAGGACACAGGAGGGTCGCCAAAGCATCCATCTCTTCTAGCGACGAAAGAGAAATTTTTGTTTACAAATCTGCAGTCGTACAATGCAACAAAACAATAAGCCCTGACGTATTTCAGAACGTATCTGTCGGTTCGTACTGTTCTGTTATCTCCAGAGACTCTTTGGAAATCTTCCTTGGCACATTCTTCTTCGAGCTGAGGCCATTAATATCGTATCTTATGTTTATTACAGTCGTTTATTTTCAATTTTTTTTTGTTGGAACTTTGCACTGCTACGAAACAGTAGGAGGCCCTGGCTTATTTCAGATCACATCTGTCGATTCGTAGTGTTTCGTTATTGTCAAGGATTTCTTGGCACGTTTAAATTGCTGAAGGAAGCATCTTTGTCACAACGGAAAGGTAGTATGAAAAGAGGGCTGGCAGGGGTAGCGATGCAAAAAGGAGAAAATGTAAGGGATCCAACAGCACCTTTCTTTTTTTATTGGGCTGCCAGGGGTAGCGACATAATAACAAAAAAAAGAAGGGAGCCAACAGCACCCGGGTTTCCCAGGCGGTCACCCATCCAAGTACTAACCGGGCCCAATGATGCTTAACTTCGGTGATCGGACGAGAACCGGTGCAATCATCATGGTATGGCCGTTGGCACTCATGT
Source organism: Schistocerca serialis cubense (assembly GCF_023864345.2). NCBI lineage: Eukaryota > Metazoa > Arthropoda > Insecta > Orthoptera > Acrididae > Schistocerca > Schistocerca serialis. The sequence continues at coordinate 1,377 of NW_026047594.1, forward strand.
AATGTAGGAGCACGGCAGAATACGCGTTCGGCTTCTCTCCCAATACACAAAATGTTAGTTTTCCGCCGCATTTGACGAAAGCACTTCCTTCCGCAACAGCCAGCTCCTCGAGGACGGCGCGGGGGGCGCGCCCGGCGTCCCAGCGGAGCGACGGCCGAATTAGCGGGCGCACCGCCGCGTGTGTGAGACGCACTGCTGCTCGTTGCACGTCCTGTCATTCGCTGGGCGCGTGCAGCCTTCGACACTAGCGGAGGGCGCATCTTGTCCCTGGTGTCCAGCGGAGGGCCTGTGCGGGGTGTGGCAGTGTCGTGCTGGAGGGCGCCACTGGTAGCGATGTGGGCTTCCTCGCCTCGCCTCACACCAGGTGTCTGCGTAGTTCGCAGTGCATTCGCACCATTCCTATCTCTGTCCCCGTCCCGACTTGTCCCGACTTTGCTCGACTGCCGCTCGCTGCCGCTCGGGTCGTGGCCCATATGACAGTACAAGCACGACAAACATCTGCGAGACGGCCGTGGGCCTAACGGGCGTGTCCGAGACGCCGTTTGCGGCGGGTAGGGCAGCGCCGTGCCGTGGAAAGGTGCGAAAACAGGGACGCAGGACACAGGAGGGTCGCCAAAGCATCCATCTCTTCTAGCGACGAAAGAGAAATTTTTGTTTACAAATCTGCAGTCGTACAATGCAACAAAACAATAAGCCCTGACGTATTTCAGAACGTATCTGTCGGTTCGTACTGTTCTGTTATCTCCAGAGACTCTTTGGAAATCTTCCTTGGCACATTCTTCTTCGAGCTGAGGCCATTAATATCGTATCTTATGTTTATTACAGTCGTTTATTTTCAATTTTTTTTTGTTGGAACTTTGCACTGCTACGAAACAGTAGGAGGCCCTGGCTTATTTCAGATCACATCTGTCGATTCGTAGTGTTTCGTTATTGTCAAGGATTTCTTGGCACGTTTAAATTGCTGAAGGAAGCATCTTTGTCACAACGGAAAGGTAGTATGAAAAGAGGGCTGGCAGGGGTAGCGATGCAAAAAGGAGAAAATGTAAGGGATCCAACAGCACCTTTCTTTTTTTATTGGGCTGCCAGGGGTAGCGACATAATAACAAAAAAAAAGAAGGGAGCCAACAGCACCCGGGTTTCCCAGGCGGTCACCCATCCAAGTACTAACCGGGCCCAATGATGCTTAACTTCGGTGATCGGACGAGAACCGGTGCAATCATCATGGTATGGCCGTTGGCACTCATGTAATGTAGGAGCACGGCAGAATACGCGTTCGGCTTCTCTCCCAATACACAAAATGTTAGTTTTCCGCCGCATTTGACGAAAGCACTTCCTTCCGCAACAGCCAGCTCCTCGAGGACGGCGCGGGGGGCGCGCCCGGCGTCCCAGCGGAGCGACGGCCGAATTAGCGGGCGCACCGCCGCGTGTGTGAGACGCACTGCTGCTCGTTGCACGTCCTGTCATTCGCTGGGCGCGTGCAGCCTTCGACACTAGCGGAGGGCGCATCTTGTCCCTGGTGTCCAGCGGAGGGCCTGTGCGGGGTGTGGCAGTGTCGTGCTGGAGGGCGCCACTGGTAGCGATGTGGGCTTCCTCGCCTCGCCTCACACCAGGTGTCTGCGTAGTTCGCAGTGCATTCGCACCATTCCTATCTCTGTCCCCGTCCCGACTTGTCCCGACTTTGCTCGACTGCCGCTCGCTGCCGCTCGGGTCGTGGCCCATATGACAGTACAAGCACGACAAACATCTGCGAGACGGCCGTGGGCCTAACGGGCGTGTCCGAGACGCCGTTTGCGGCGGGTAGGGCAGCGCCGTGCCGTGGAAAGGTGCGAAAACAGGGACGCAGGACACAGGAGGGTCGCCAAAGCATCCATCTCTTCTAGCGACGAAAGAGAAATTTTTGTTTACAAATCTGCAGTCGTACAATGCAACAAAACAATAAGCCCTGACGTATTTCAGAACGTATCTGTCGGTTCGTACTGTTCTGTTATCTCCAGAGACTCTTTGGAAATCTTCCTTGGCACATTCTTCTTCGAGCTGAGGCCATTAATATCGTATCTTATGTTTATTACAGTCGTTTATTTTCAATTTTTTTTTGTTGGAACTTTGCACTGCTACGAAACAGTAGGAGGCCCTGGCTTATTTCAGATCACATCTGTCGATTCGTAGTGTTTCGTTATTGTCAAGGATTTCTTGGCACGTTTAAATTGCTGAAGGAAGCATCTTTGTCACAACGGAAAGGTAGTATGAAAAGAGGGCTGGCAGGGGTAGCGATGCAAAAAGGAGAAAATGTAAGGGATCCAACAGCACCTTTCTTTTTTTATTGGGCTGCCAGGGGTAGCGACATAATAACAAAAAAAAAGAAGGGAGCCAACAGCACCCGGGTTTCCCAGGCGGTCACCCATCCAAGTACTAACCGGGCCCAATGATGCTTAACTTCGGTGATCGGACGAGAACCGGTGCAATCATCATGGTATGGCCGTTGGCACTCATGTAATGTAGGAGCACGGCAGAATACGCGTTCGGCTTCTCTCCCAATACACAAAATGTTAGTTTTCCGCCGCATTTGACGAAAGCACTTCCTTCCGCAACAGCCAGCTCCTCGAGGACGGCGCGGGGGGCGCGCCCGGCGTCCCAGCGGAGCGACGGCCGAATTAGCGGGCGCACCGCCGCGTGTGTGAGACGCACTGCTGCTCGTTGCACGTCCTGTCATTCGCTGGGCGCGTGCAGCCTTCGACACTAGCGGAGGGCGCATCTTGTCCCTGGTGTCCAGCGGAGGGCCTGTGCGGGGTGTGGCAGTGTCGTGCTGGAGGGCGCCACTGGTAGCGATGTGGGCTTCCTCGCCTCGCCTCACACCAGGTGTCTGCGTAGTTCGCAGTGCATTCGCACCATTCCTATCTCTGTCCCCGTCCCGACTTGTCCCGACTTTGCTCGACTGCCGCTCGCTGCCGCTCGGGTCGTGGCCCATATGACAGTACAAGCACGACAAACATCTGCGAGACGGCCGTGGGCCTAACGGGCGTGTCCGAGACGCCGTTTGCGGCGGGTAGGGCAGCGCCGTGCCGTGGAAAGGTGCGAAAACAGGGACGCAGGACACAGGAGGGTCGCCAAAGCATCCATCTCTTCTAGCGACGAAAGAGAAATTTTTGTTTACAAATCTGCAGTCGTACAATGCAACAAAACAATAAGCCCTGACGTATTTCAGAACGTATCTGTCGGTTCGTACTGTTCTGTTATCTCCAGAGACTCTTTGGAAATCTTCCTTGGCACATTCTTCTTCGAGCTGAGGCCATTAATATCGTATCTTATGTTTATTACAGTCGTTTATTTTCAATTTTTTTTGTTGGAACTTTGCACTGCTACGAAACAGTAGGAGGCCCTGGCTTATTTCAGATCACATCTGTCGATTCGTAGTGTTTCGTTATTGTCAAGGATTTCTTGGCACGTTTAAATTGCTGAAGGAAGCATCTTTGTCACAACGGAAAGGTAGTATGAAAAGAGGGCTGGCAGGGGTAGCGATGCAAAAAGGAGAAAATGTAAGGGATCCAACAGCACCTTTCTTTTTTTATTGGGCTGCCAGGGGTAGCGACATAATAACAAAAAAAAAAGAAGGGAGCCAACAGCACCCGGGTTTCCCAGGCGGTCACCCATCCAAGTACTAACCGGGCCCAATGATGCTTAACTTCGGTGATCGGACGAGAACCGGTGCAATCATCATGGTATGGCCGTTGGCACTCATGTAATGTAGGAGCACGGCAGAATACGCGTTCGGCTTCTCTCCCAATACACAAAATGTTAGTTTTCCGCCGCATTTGACGAAAGCACTTCCTTCCGCAACAGCCAGCTCCTCGAGGACGGCGCGGGGGGCGCGCCCGGCGTCCCAGCGGAGCGACGGCCGAATTAGCGGGCGCACCGCCGCGTGTGTGAGACGCACTGCTGCTCGTTGCACGTCCTGTCATTCGCTGGGCGCGTGCAGCCTTCGACACTAGCGGAGGGCGCATCTTGTCCCTGGTGTCCAGCGGAGGGCCTGTGCGGGGTGTGGCAGTGTCGTGCTGGAGGGCGCCACTGGTAGCGATGTGGGCTTCCTCGCCTCGCCTCACACCAGGTGTCTGCGTAGTTCGCAGTGCATTCGCACCATTCCTATCTCTGTCCCCGTCCCGACTTGTCCCGACTTTGCTCGACTGCCGCTCGCTGCCGCTCGGGTCGTGGCCCATATGACAGTACAAGCACGACAAACATCTGCGAGACGGCCGTGGGCCTAACGGGCGTGTCCGAGACGCCGTTTGCGGCGGGTAGGGCAGCGCCGTGCCGTGGAAAGGTGCGAAAACAGGGACGCAGGACACAGGAGGGTCGCCAAAGCATCCATCTCTTCTAGCGACGAAAGAGAAATTTTTGTTTACAAATCTGCAGTCGTACAATGCAACAAAACAATAAGCCCTGACGTATTTCAGAACGTATCTGTCGGTTCGTACTGTTCTGTTATCTCCAGAGACTCTTTGGAAATCTTCCTTGGCACATTCTTCTTCGAGCTGAGGCCATTAATATCGTATCTTATGTTTATTACAGTCGTTTATTTTCAATTTTTTTTTGTTGGAACTTTGCACTGCTACGAAACAGTAGGAGGCCCTGGCTTATTTCAGATCACATCTGTCGATTCGTAGTGTTTCGTTATTGTCAAGGATTTCTTGGCACGTTTAAATTGCTGAAGGAAGCATCTTTGTCACAACGGAAAGGTAGTATGAAAAGAGGGCTGGCAGGGGTAGCGATGCAAAAAGGAGAAAATGTAAGGGATCCAACAGCACCTTTCTTTTTTTATTGGGCTGCCAGGGGTAGCGACATAATAACAAAAAAAAAGAAGGGAGCCAACAGCACCCGGGTTTCCCAGGCGGTCACCCATCCAAGTACTAACCGGGCCCAATGATGCTTAACTTCGGTGATCGGACGAGAACCGGTGCAATCATCATGGTATGGCCGTTGGCACTCATGTAATGTAGGAGCACGGCAGAATACGCGTTCGGCTTCTCTCCCAATACACAAAATGTTAGTTTTCCGCCGCATTTGACGAAAGCACTTCCTTCCGCAACAGCCAGCTCCTCGAGGACGGCGCGGGGGGCGCGCCCGGCGTCCCAGCGGAGCGACGGCCGAATTAGCGGGCGCACCGCCGCGTGTGTGAGACGCACTGCTGCTCGTTGCACGTCCTGTCATTCGCTGGGCGCGTGCAGCCTTCGACACTAGCGGAGGGCGCATCTTGTCCCTGGTGTCCAGCGGAGGGCCTGTGCGGGGTGTGGCAGTGTCGTGCTGGAGGGCGCCACTGGTAGCGATGTGGGCTTCCTCGCCTCGCCTCACACCAGGTGTCTGCGTAGTTCGCAGTGCATTCGCACCATTCCTATCTCTGTCCCCGTCCCGACTTGTCCCGACTTTGCTCGACTGCCGCTCGCTGCCGCTCGGGTCGTGGCCCATATGACAGTACAAGCACGACAAACATCTGCGAGACGGCCGTGGGCCTAACGGGCGTGTCCGAGACGCCGTTTGCGGCGGGTAGGGCAGCGCCGTGCCGTGGAAAGGTGCGAAAACAGGGACGCAGGACACAGGAGGGTCGCCAAAGCATCCATCTCTTCTAGCGACGAAAGAGAAATTTTTGTTTACAAATCTGCAGTCGTACAATGCAACAAAACAATAAGCCCTGACGTATTTCAGAACGTATCTGTCGGTTCGTACTGTTCTGTTATCTCCAGAGACTCTTTGGAAATCTTCCTTGGCACATTCTTCTTCGAGCTGAGGCCATTAATATCGTATCTTATGTTTATTACAGTCGTTTATTTTCAATTTTTTTTTGTTGGAACTTTGCACTGCTACGAAACAGTAGGAGGCCCTGGCTTATTTCAGATCACATCTGTCGATTCGTAGTGTTTCGTTATTGTCAAGGATTTCTTGGCACGTTTAAATTGCTGAAGGAAGCATCTTTGTCACAACGGAAAGGTAGTATGAAAAGAGGGCTGGCAGGGGTAGCGATGCAAAAAGGAGAAAATGTAAGGGATCCAACAGCACCTTTCTTTTTTTATTGGGCTGCCAGGGGTAGCGACATAATAACAAAAAAAAAGAAGGGAGCCAACAGCACCCGGGTTTCCCAGGCGGTCACCCATCCAAGTACTAACCGGGCCCAATGATGCTTAACTTCGGTGATCGGACGAGAACCGGTGCAATCATCATGGTATGGCCGTTGGCACTCATGTAATGTAGGAGCACGGCAGAATACGCGTTCGGCTTCTCTCCCAATACACAAAATGTTAGTTTTCCGCCGCATTTGACGAAAGCACTTCCTTCCGCAACAGCCAGCTCCTCGAGGACGGCGCGGGGGGCGCGCCCGGCGTCCCAGCGGAGCGACGGCCGAATTAGCGGGCGCACCGCCGCGTGTGTGAGACGCACTGCTGCTCGTTGCACGTCCTGTCATTCGCTGGGCGCGTGCAGCCTTCGACACTAGCGGAGGGCGCATCTTGTCCCTGGTGTCCAGCGGAGGGCCTGTGCGGGGTGTGGCAGTGTCGTGCTGGAGGGCGCCACTGGTAGCGATGTGGGCTTCCTCGCCTCGCCTCACACCAGGTGTCTGCGTAGTTCGCAGTGCATTCGCACCATTCCTATCTCTGTCCCCGTCCCGACTTGTCCCGACTTTGCTCGACTGCCGCTCGCTGCCGCTCGGGTCGTGGCCCATATGACAGTACAAGCACGACAAACATCTGCGAGACGGCCGTGGGCCTAACGGGCGTGTCCGAGACGCCGTTTGCGGCGGGTAGGGCAGCGCCGTGCCGTGGAAAGGTGCGAAAACAGGGACGCAGGACACAGGAGGGTCGCCAAAGCATCCATCTCTTCTAGCGACGAAAGAGAAATTTTTGTTTACAAATCTGCAGTCGTACAATGCAACAAAACAATAAGCCCTGACGTATTTCAGAACGTATCTGTCGGTTCGTACTGTTCTGTTATCTCCAGAGACTCTTTGGAAATCTTCCTTGGCACATTCTTCTTCGAGCTGAGGCCATTAATATCGTATCTTATGTTTATTACAGTCGTTTATTTTCAATTTTTTTTTGTTGGAACTTTGCACTGCTACGAAACAGTAGGAGGCCCTGGCTTATTTCAGATCACATCTGTCGATTCGTAGTGTTTCGTTATTGTCAAGGATTTCTTGGCACGTTTAAATTGCTGAAGGAAGCATCTTTGTCACAACGGAAAGGTAGTATGAAAAGAGGGCTGGCAGGGGTAGCGATGCAAAAAGGAGAAAATGTAAGGGATCCAACAGCACCTTTCTTTTTTTATTGGGCTGCCAGGGGTAGCGACATAATAACAAAAAAAAAGAAGGGAGCCAACAGCACCCGGGTTTCCCAGGCGGTCACCCATCCAAGTACTAACCGGGCCCAATGATGCTTAACTTCGGTGATCGGACGAGAACCGGTGCAATCATCATGGTATGGCCGTTGGCACTCATGTAATGTAGGAGCACGGCAGAATACGCGTTCGGCTTCTCTCCCAATACACAAAATGTTAGTTTTCCGCCGCATTTGACGAAAGCACTTCCTTCCGCAACAGCCAGCTCCTCGAGGACGGCGCGGGGGGCGCGCCCGGCGTCCCAGCGGAGCGACGGCCGAATTAGCGGGCGCACCGCCGCGTGTGTGAGACGCACTGCTGCTCGTTGCACGTCCTGTCATTCGCTGGGCGCGTGCAGCCTTCGACACTAGCGGAGGGCGCATCTTGTCCCTGGTGTCCAGCGGAGGGCCTGTGCGGGGTGTGGCAGTGTCGTGCTGGAGGGCGCCACTGGTAGCGATGTGGGCTTCCTCGCCTCGCCTCGCCTCGCCTCGCCTCGCCTCACACCAGGTGTCTGCGTAGTTCGCAGTGCATTCGCACCATTCCTATCCCTGTCCCCGTCCCGACTTGTCCCGACTTTGCTCGACTGCCGCTCGCTGCCGCTCGGGTCGTGGCCCATATGACAGTACAAGCACGACAAACATCTGCGAGACGGCCGTGGGCCTAACGGGCGTGTCCGAGACGCCGTTTGCGGCGGGTAGGGCAGCGCCGTGCCGTGGAAAGGTGCGAAAACAGGGACGCAGGACACAGGAGGGTCGCCAAAGCATCCATCTCTTCTAGCGACGAAAGAGAAATTTTTGTTTACAAATCTGCAGTCGTACAATGCAACAAAACAATAAGCCCTGACGTATTTCAGAACGTATCTGTCGGTTCGTACTGTTCTGTTATCTCCAGAGACTCTTTGGAAATCTTCCTTGGCACATTCTTCTTCGAGCTGAGGCCATTAATATCGTATCTTATGTTTATTACAGTCGTTTATTTTCAATTTTTTTTTGTTGGAACTTTGCACTGCTACGAAACAGTAGGAGGCCCTGGCTTATTTCAGATCACATCTGTCGATTCGTAGTGTTTCGTTATTGTCAAGGATTTCTTGGCACGTTTAAATTGCTGAAGGAAGCATCTTTGTCACAACGGAAAGGTAGTATGAAAAGAGGGCTGGCAGGGGTAGCGATGCAAAAAGGAGAAAATGTAAGGGATCCAACAGCACCTTTCTTTTTTTATTGGGCTGCCAGGGGTAGCGACATAATAACAAAAAAAAAGAAGGGAGCCAACAGCACCCGGGTTTCCCAGGCGGTCACCCATCCAAGTACTAACCGGGCCCAATGATGCTTAACTTCGGTGATCGGACGAGAACCGGTGCAATCATCATGGTATGGCCGTTGGCACTCATGTAATGTAGGAGCACGGCAGAATACGCGTTCGGCTTCTCTCCCAATACACAAAATGTTAGTTTTCCGCCGCATTTGACGAAAGCACTTCCTTCCGCAACAGCCAGCTCCTCGAGGACGGCGCGGGGGGCGCGCCCGGCGTCCCAGCGGAGCGACGGCCGAATTAGCGGGCGCACCGCCGCGTGTGTGAGACGCACTGCTGCTCGTTGCACGTCCTGTCATTCGCTGGGCGCGTGCAGCCTTCGACACTAGCGGAGGGCGCATCTTGTCCCTGGTGTCCAGCGGAGGGCCTGTGCGGGGTGTGGCAGTGTCGTGCTGGAGGGCGCCACTGGTAGCGATGTGGGCTTCCTCGCCTCGCCTCACACCAGGTGTCTGCGTAGTTCGCAGTGCATTCGCACCATTCCTATCTCTGTCCCCGTCCCGACTTGTCCCGACTTTGCTCGACTGCCGCTCGCTGCCGCTCGGGTCGTGGCCCATATGACAGTACAAGCACGACAAACATCTGCGAGACGGCCGTGGGCCTAACGGGCGTGTCCGAGACGCCGTTTGCGGCGGGTAGGGCAGCGCCGTGCCGTGGAAAGGTGCGAAAACAGGGACGCAGGACACAGGAGGGTCGCCAAAGCATCCATCTCTTCTAGCGACGAAAGAGAAATTTTTGTTTACAAATCTGCAGTCGTACAATGCAACAAAACAATAAGCCCTGACGTATTTCAGAACGTATCTGTCGGTTCGTACTGTTCTGTTATCTCCAGAGACTCTTTGGAAATCTTCCTTGGCACATTCTTCTTCGAGCTGAGGCCATTAATATCGTATCTTATGTTTATTACAGTCGTTTATTTTCAATTTTTTTTTGTTGGAACTTTGCACTGCTACGAAACAGTAGGAGGCCCTGGCTTATTTCAGATCACATCTGTCGATTCGTAGTGTTTCGTTATTGTCAAGGATTTCTTGGCACGTTTAAATTGCTGAAGGAAGCATCTTTGTCACAACGGAAAGGTAGTATGAAAAGAGGGCTGGCAGGGGTAGCGATGCAAAAAGGAGAAAATGTAAGGGATCCAACAGCACCTTTCTTTTTTTATTGGGCTGCCAGGGGTAGCGACATAATAACAAAAAAAAAGAAGGGAGCCAACAGCACCCGGGTTTCCCAGGCGGTCACCCATCCAAGTACTAACCGGGCCCAATGATGCTTAACTTCGGTGATCGGACGAGAACCGGTGCAATCATCATGGTATGGCCGTTGGCACTCATGTAATGTAGGAGCACGGCAGAATACGCGTTCGGCTTCTCTCCCAATACACAAAATGTTAGTTTTCCGCCGCATTTGACGAAAGCACTTCCTTCCGCAACAGCCAGCTCCTCGAGGACGGCGCGGGGGGCGCGCCCGGCGTCCCAGCGGAGCGACGGCCGAATTAGCGGGCGCACCGCCGCGTGTGTGAGACGCACTGCTGCTCGTTGCACGTCCTGTCATTCGCTGGGCGCGTGCAGCCTTCGACACTAGCGGAGGGCGCATCTTGTCCCTGGTGTCCAGCGGAGGGCCTGTGCGGGGTGTGGCAGTGTCGTGCTGGAGGGCGCCACTGGTAGCGATGTGGGCTTCCTCGCCTCGCCTCGCCTCGCCTCGCCTCGCCTCACACCAGGTGTCTGCGTAGTTCGCAGTGCATTCGCACCATTCCTATCCCTGTCCCCGTCCCGACTTGTCCCGACTTTGCTCGACTGCCGCTCGCTGCCGCTCGGGTCGTGGCCCATATGACAGTACAAGCACGACAAACATCTGCGAGACGGCCGTGGGCCTAACGGGCGTGTCCGAGACGCCGTTTGCGGCGGGTAGGGCAGCGCCGTGCCGTGGAAAGGTGCGAAAACAGGGACGCAGGACACAGGAGGGTCGCCAAAGCATCCATCTCTTCTAGCGACGAAAGAGAAATTTTTGTTTACAAATCTGCAGTCGTACAATGCAACAAAACAATAAGCCCTGACGTATTTCAGAACGTATCTGTCGGTTCGTACTGTTCTGTTATCTCCAGAGACTCTTTGGAAATCTTCCTTGGCACATTCTTCTTCGAGCTGAGGCCATTAATATCGTATCTTATGTTTATTACAGTCGTTTATTTTCAATTTTTTTTTGTTGGAACTTTGCACTGCTACGAAACAGTAGGAGGCCCTGGCTTATTTCAGATCACATCTGTCGATTCGTAGTGTTTCGTTATTGTCAAGGATTTCTTGGCACGTTTAAATTGCTGAAGGAAGCATCTTTGTCACAACGGAAAGGTAGTATGAAAAGAGGGCTGGCAGGGGTAGCGATGCAAAAAGGAGAAAATGTAAGGGATCCAACAGCACCTTTCTTTTTTTATTGGGCTGCCAGGGGTAGCGACATAATAACAAAAAAAAAGAAGGGAGCCAACAGCACCCGGGTTTCCCAGGCGGTCACCCATCCAAGTACTAACCGGGCCCAATGATGCTTAACTTCGGTGATCGGACGAGAACCGGTGCAATCATCATGGTATGGCCGTTGGCACTCATGTAATGTAGGAGCACGGCAGAATACGCGTTCGGCTTCTCTCCCAATACACAAAATGTTAGTTTTCCGCCGCATTTGACGAAAGCACTTCCTTCCGCAACAGCCAGCTCCTCGAGGACGGCGCGGGGGGCGCGCCCGGCGTCCCAGCGGAGCGACGGCCGAATTAGCGGGCGCACCGCCGCGTGTGTGAGACGCACTGCTGCTCGTTGCACGTCCTGTCATTCGCTGGGCGCGTGCAGCCTTCGACACTAGCGGAGGGCGCATCTTGTCCCTGGTGTCCAGCGGAGGGCCTGTGCGGGGTGTGGCAGTGTCGTGCTGGAGGGCGCCACTGGTAGCGATGTGGGCTTCCTCGCCTCGCCTCACACCAGGTGTCTGCGTAGTTCGCAGTGCATTCGCACCATTCCTATCTCTGTCCCCGTCCCGACTTGTCCCGACTTTGCTCGACTGCCGCTCGCTGCCGCTCGGGTCGTGGCCCATATGACAGTACAAGCACGACAAACATCTGCGAGACGGCCGTGGGCCTAACGGGCGTGTCCGAGACGCCGTTTGCGGCGGGTAGGGCAGCGCCGTGCCGTGGAAAGGTGCGAAAACAGGGACGCAGGACACAGGAGGGTCGCCAAAGCATCCATCTCTTCTAGCGACGAAAGAGAAATTTTTGTTTACAAATCTGCAGTCGTACAATGCAACAAAACAATAAGCCCTGACGTATTTCAGAACGTATCTGTCGGTTCGTACTGTTCTGTTATCTCCAGAGACTCTTTGGAAATCTTCCTTGGCACATTCTTCTTCGAGCTGAGGCCATTAATATCGTATCTTATGTTTATTACAGTCGTTTATTTTCAATTTTTTTTTGTTGGAACTTTGCACTGCTACGAAACAGTAGGAGGCCCTGGCTTATTTCAGATCACATCTGTCGATTCGTAGTGTTTCGTTATTGTCAAGGATTTCTTGGCACGTTTAAATTGCTGAAGGAAGCATCTTTGTCACAACGGAAAGGTAGTATGAAAAGAGGGCTGGCAGGGGTAGCGATGCAAAAAGGAGAAAATGTAAGGGATCCAACAGCACCTTTCTTTTTTTATTGGGCTGCCAGGGGTAGCGACATAATAACAAAAAAAAAGAAGGGAGCCAACAGCACCCGGGTTTCCCAGGCGGTCACCCATCCAAGTACTAACCGGGCCCAATGATGCTTAACTTCGGTGATCGGACGAGAACCGGTGCAATCATCATGGTATGGCCGTTGGCACTCATGTAATGTAGGAGCACGGCAGAATACGCGTTCGGCTTCTCTCCCAATACACAAAATGTTAGTTTTCCGCCGCATTTGACGAAAGCACTTCCTTCCGCAACAGCCAGCTCCTCAAGGACGGCGCGGGGGGCGCGCCCGGCGTCCCAGCGGAGCGACGGCCGAATTAGCGGGCGCACCGCCGCGTGTGTGAGACGCACTGCTGCTCGTTGCACGTCCTGTCATTCGCTGGGCGCGTGCAGCCTTCGACACTAGCGGAGGGCGCATCTTGTCCCTGGTGTCCAGCGGAGGGCCTGTGCGGGGTGTGGCAGTGTCGTGCTGGAGGGCGCCACTGGTAGCGATGTGGGCTTCCTCGCCTCGCCTCACACCAGGTGTCTGCGTAGTTCGCAGTGCATTCGCACCATTCCTATCTCTGTCCCCGTCCCGACTTGTCCCGACTTTGCTCGACTGCCGCTCGCTGCCGCTCGGGTCGTGGCCCATATGACAGTACAAGCACGACAAACATCTGCGAGACGGCCGTGGGCCTAACGGGCGTGTCCGAGACGCCGTTTGCGGCGGGTAGGGCAGCGCCGTGCCGTGGAAAGGTGCGAAAACAGGGACGCAGGACACAGGAGGGTCGCCAAAGCATCCATCTCTTCTAGCGACGAAAGAGAAATTTTTGTTTACAAATCTGCAGTCGTACAATGCAACAAAACAATAAGCCCTGACGTATTTCAGAACGTATCTGTCGGTTCGTACTGTTCTGTTATCTCCAGAGACTCTTTGGAAATCTTCCTTGGCACATTCTTCTTCGAGCTGAGGCCATTAATATCGTATCTTATGTTTATTACAGTCGTTTATTTTCAATTTTTTTTTGTTGGAACTTTGCACTGCTACGAAACAGTAGGAGGCCCTGGCTTATTTCAGATCACATCTGTCGATTCGTAGTGTTTCGTTATTGTCAAGGATTTCTTGGCACGTTTAAATTGCTGAAGGAAGCATCTTTGTCACAACGGAAAGGTAGTATGAAAAGAGGGCTGGCAGGGGTAGCGATGCAAAAAGGAGAAAATGTAAGGGATCCAACAGCACCTTTCTTTTTTTATTGGGCTGCCAGGGGTAGCGACATAATAACAAAAAAAGAGAAGGGAGCCAACAGCACCCGGGTTTCCCAGGCGGTCACCCATCCAAGTACTAACCGGGCCCAATGATGCTTAACTTCGGTGATCGGACGAGAACCGGTGCAATCATCATGGTATGGCCGTTGGCACTCATGTAATGTAGGAGCACGGCAGAATACGCGTTCGGCTTCTCTCCCAATACACAAAATGTTAGTTTTCCGCCGCATTTGACGAAAGCACTTCCTTCCGCAACAGCCAGCTCCTCGAGGACGGCGCGGGGGGCGCGCCCGGCGTCCCAGCGGAGCGACGGCCGAATTAGCGGGCGCACCGCCGCGTGTGTGAGACGCACTGCTGCTCGTTGCACGTCCTGTCATTCGCTGGGCGCGTGCAGCCTTCGACACTAGCGGAGGGCGCATCTTGTCCCTGGTGTCCAGCGGAGGGCCTGTGCGGGGTGTGGCAGTGTCGTGCTGGAGGGCGCCACTGGTAGCGATGTGGGCTTCCTCGCCTCGCCTCACACCAGGTGTCTGCGTAGTTCGCAGTGCATTCGCACCATTCCTATCTCTGTCCCCGTCCCGACTTGTCCCGACTTTGCTCGACTGCCGCTCGCTGCCGCTCGGGTCGTGGCCCATATGACAGTACAAGCACGACAAACATCTGCGAGACGGCCGTGGGCCTAACGGGCGTGTCCGAGACGCCGTTTGCGGCGGGTAGGGCAGCGCCGTGCCGTGGAAAGGTGCGAAAACAGGGACGCAGGACACAGGAGGGTCGCCAAAGCATCCATCTCTTCTAGCGACGAAAGAGAAATTTTTGTTTACAAATCTGCAGTCGTACAATGCAACAAAACAATAAGCCCTGACGTATTTCAGAACGTATCTGTCGGTTCGTACTGTTCTGTTATCTCCAGAGACTCTTTGGAAATCTTCCTTGGCACATTCTTCTTCGAGCTGAGGCCATTAATATCGTATCTTATGTTTATTACAGTCGTTTATTTTCAATTTTTTTTTGTTGGAACTTTGCACTGCTACGAAACAGTAGGAGGCCCTGGCTTATTTCAGATCACATCTGTCGATTCGTAGTGTTTCGTTATTGTCAAGGATTTCTTGGCACGTTTAAATTGCTGAAGGAAGCATCTTTGTCACAACGGAAAGGTAGTATGAAAAGAGGGCTGGCAGGGGTAGCGATGCAAAAAGGAGAAAATGTAAGGGATCCAACAGCACCTTTCTTTTTTTATTGGGCTGCCAGGGGTAGCGACATAATAACAAAAAAAAAGAAGGGAGCCAACAGCACCCGGGTTTCCCAGGCGGTCACCCATCCAAGTACTAACCGGGCCCAATGATGCTTAACTTCGGTGATCGGACGAGAACCGGTGCAATCATCATGGTATGGCCGTTGGCACTCATGTAATGTAGGAGCACGGCAGAATACGCGTTCGGCTTCTCTCCCAATACACAAAATGTTAGTTTTCCGCCGCATTTGACGAAAGCACTTCCTTCCGCAACAGCCAGCTCCTCGAGGACGGCGCGGGGGGCGCGCCCGGCGTCCCAGCGGAGCGACGGCCGAATTAGCGGGCGCACCGCCGCGTGTGTGAGACGCACTGCTGCTCGTTGCACGTCCTGTCATTCGCTGGGCGCGTGCAGCCTTCGACACTAGCGGAGGGCGCATCTTGTCCCTGGTGTCCAGCGGAGGGCCTGTGCGGGGTGTGGCAGTGTCGTGCTGGAGGGCGCCACTGGTAGCGATGTGGGCTTCCTCGCCTCGCCTCACACCAGGTGTCTGCGTAGTTCGCAGTGCATTCGCACCATTCCTATCTCTGTCCCCGTCCCGACTTGTCCCGACTTTGCTCGACTGCCGCTCGCTGCCGCTCGGGTCGTGGCCCATATGACAGTACAAGCACGACAAACATCTGCGAGACGGCCGTGGGCCTAACGGGCGTGTCCGAGACGCCGTTTGCGGCGGGTAGGGCAGCGCCGTGCCGTGGAAAGGTGCGAAAACAGGGACGCAGGACACAGGAGGGTCGCCAAAGCATCCATCTCTTCTAGCGACGAAAGAGAAATTTTTGTTTACAAATCTGCAGTCGTACAATGCAACAAAACAATAAGCCCTGACGTATTTCAGAACGTATCTGTCGGTTCGTACTGTTCTGTTATCTCCAGAGACTCTTTGGAAATCTTCCTTGGCACATTCTTCTTCGAGCTGAGGCCATTAATATCGTATCTTATGTTTATTACAGTCGTTTATTTTCAATTTTTTTTTGTTGGAACTTTGCACTGCTACGAAACAGTAGGAGGCCCTGGCTTATTTCAGATCACATCTGTCGATTCGTAGTGTTTCGTTATTGTCAAGGATTTCTTGGCACGTTTAAATTGCTGAAGGAAGCATCTTTGTCACAACGGAAAGGTAGTATGAAAAGAGGGCTGGCAGGGGTAGCGATGCAAAAAGGAGAAAATGTAAGGGATCCAACAGCACCTTTCTTTTTTTATTGGGCTGCCAGGGGTAGCGACATAATAACAAAAAAAGAGAAGGGAGCCAACAGCACCCGGGTTTCCCAGGCGGTCACCCATCCAAGTACTAACCGGGCCCAATGATGCTTAACTTCGGTGATCGGACGAGAACCGGTGCAATCATCATGGTATGGCCGTTGGCACTCATGTAATGTAGGAGCACGGCAGAATACGCGTTCGGCTTCTCTCCCAATACACAAAATGTTAGTTTTCCGCCGCATTTGACGAAAGCACTTCCTTCCGCAACAGCCAGCTCCTCGAGGACGGCGCGGGGGGCGCGCCCGGCGTCCCAGCGGAGCGACGGCCGAATTAGCGGGCGCACCGCCGCGTGTGTGAGACGCACTGCTGCTCGTTGCACGTCCTGTCATTCGCTGGGCGCGTGCAGCCTTCGACACTAGCGGAGGGCGCATCTTGTCCCTGGTGTCCAGCGGAGGGCCTGTGCGGGGTGTGGCAGTGTCGTGCTGGAGGGCGCCACTGGTAGCGATGTGGGCTTCCTCGCCTCGCCTCACACCAGGTGTCTGCGTAGTTCGCAGTGCATTCGCACCATTCCTATCTCTGTCCCCGTCCCGACTTGTCCCGACTTTGCTCGACTGCCGCTCGCTGCCGCTCGGGTCGTGGCCCATATGACAGTACAAGCACGACAAACATCTGCGAGACGGCCGTGGGCCTAACGGGCGTGTCCGAGACGCCGTTTGCGGCGGGTAGGGCAGCGCCGTGCCGTGGAAAGGTGCGAAAACAGGGACGCAGGACACAGGAGGGTCGCCAAAGCATCCATCTCTTCTAGCGACGAAAGAGAAATTTTTGTTTACAAATCTGCAGTCGTACAATGCAACAAAACAATAAGCCCTGACGTATTTCAGAACGTATCTGTCGGTTCGTACTGTTCTGTTATCTCCAGAGACTCTTTGGAAATCTTCCTTGGCACATTCTTCTTCGAGCTGAGGCCATTAATATCGTATCTTATGTTTATTACAGTCGTTTATTTTCAATTTTTTTTTGTTGGAACTTTGCACTGCTACGAAACAGTAGGAGGCCCTGGCTTATTTCAGATCACATCTGTCGATTCGTAGTGTTTCGTTATTGTCAAGGATTTCTTGGCACGTTTAAATTGCTGAAGGAAGCATCTTTGTCACAACGGAAAGGTAGTATGAAAAGAGGGCTGGCAGGGGTAGCGATGCAAAAAGGAGAAAATGTAAGGGATCCAACAGCACCTTTCTTTTTTTATTGGGCTGCCAGGGGTAGCGACATAATAACAAAAAAAAAGAAGGGAGCCAACAGCACCCGGGTTTCCCAGGCGGTCACCCATCCAAGTACTAACCGGGCCCAATGATGCTTAACTTCGGTGATCGGACGAGAACCGGTGCAATCATCATGGTATGGCCGTTGGCACTCATGTAATGTAGGAGCACGGCAGAATACGCGTTCGGCTTCTCTCCCAATACACAAAATGTTAGTTTTCCGCCGCATTTGACGAAAGCACTTCCTTCCGCAACAGCCAGCTCCTCGAGGACGGCGCGGGGGGCGCGCCCGGCGTCCCAGCGGAGCGACGGCCGAATTAGCGGGCGCACCGCCGCGTGTGTGAGACGCACTGCTGCTCGTTGCACGTCCTGTCATTCGCTGGGCGCGTGCAGCCTTCGACACTAGCGGAGGGCGCATCTTGTCCCTGGTGTCCAGCGGAGGGCCTGTGCGGGGTGTGGCAGTGTCGTGCTGGAGGGCGCCACTGGTAGCGATGTGGGCTTCCTCGCCTCGCCTCACACCAGGTGTCTGCGTAGTTCGCAGTGCATTCGCACCATTCCTATCTCTGTCCCCGTCCCGACTTGTCCCGACTTTGCTCGACTGCCGCTCGCTGCCGCTCGGGTCGTGGCCCATATGACAGTACAAGCACGACAAACATCTGCGAGACGGCCGTGGGCCTAACGGGCGTGTCCGAGACGCCGTTTGCGGCGGGTAGGGCAGCGCCGTGCCGTGGAAAGGTGCGAAAACAGGGACGCAGGACACAGGAGGGTCGCCAAAGCATCCATCTCTTCTAGCGACGAAAGAGAAATTTTTGTTTACAAATCTGCAGTCGTACAATGCAACAAAACAATAAGCCCTGACGTATTTCAGAACGTATCTGTCGGTTCGTACTGTTCTGTTATCTCCAGAGACTCTTTGGAAATCTTCCTTGGCACATTCTTCTTCGAGCTGAGGCCATTAATATCGTATCTTATGTTTATTACAGTCGTTTATTTTCAATTTTTTTTTGTTGGAACTTTGCACTGCTACGAAACAGTAGGAGGCCCTGGCTTATTTCAGATCACATCTGTCGATTCGTAGTGTTTCGTTATTGTCAAGGATTTCTTGGCACGTTTAAATTGCTGAAGGAAGCATCTTTGTCACAACGGAAAGGTAGTATGAAAAGAGGGCTGGCAGGGGTAGCGATGCAAAAAGGAGAAAATGTAAGGGATCCAACAGCACCTTTCTTTTTTTATTGGGCTGCCAGGGGTAGCGACATAATAACAAAAAAAAAGAAGGGAGCCAACAGCACCCGGGTTTCCCAGGCGGTCACCCATCCAAGTACTAACCGGGCCCAATGATGCTTAACTTCGGTGATCGGACGAGAACCGGTGCAATCATCATGGTATGGCCGTTGGCACTCATGTAATGTAGGAGCACGGCAGAATACGCGTTCGGCTTCTCTCCCAATACACAAAATGTTAGTTTTCCGCCGCATTTGACGAAAGCACTTCCTTCCGCAACAGCCAGCTCCTCGAGGACGGCGCGGGGGGCGCGCCCGGCGTCCCAGCGGAGCGACGGCCGAATTAGCGGGCGCACCGCCGCGTGTGTGAGACGCACTGCTGCTCGTTGCACGTCCTGTCATTCGCTGGGCGCGTGCAGCCTTCGACACTAGCGGAGGGCGCATCTTGTCCCTGGTGTCCAGCGGAGGGCCTGTGCGGGGTGTGGCAGTGTCGTGCTGGAGGGCGCCACTGGTAGCGATGTGGGCTTCCTCGCCTCGCCTCACACCAGGTGTCTGCGTAGTTCGCAGTGCATTCGCACCATTCCTATCTCTGTCCCCGTCCCGACTTGTCCCGACTTTGCTCGACTGCCGCTCGCTGCCGCTCGGGTCGTGGCCCATATGACAGTACAAGCACGACAAACATCTGCGAGACGGCCGTGGGCCTAACGGGCGTGTCCGAGACGCCGTTTGCGGCGGGTAGGGCAGCGCCGTGCCGTGGAAAGGTGCGAAAACAGGGACGCAGGACACAGGAGGGTCGCCAAAGCATCCATCTCTTCTAGCGACGAAAGAGAAATTTTTGTTTACAAATCTGCAGTCGTACAATGCAACAAAACAATAAGCCCTGACGTATTTCAGAACGTATCTGTCGGTTCGTACTGTTCTGTTATCTCCAGAGACTCTTTGGAAATCTTCCTTGGCACATTCTTCTTCGAGCTGAGGCCATTAATATCGTATCTTATGTTTATTACAGTCGTTTATTTTCAATTTTTTTTTGTTGGAACTTTGCACTGCTACGAAACAGTAGGAGGCCCTGGCTTATTTCAGATCACATCTGTCGATTCGTAGTGTTTCGTTATTGTCAAGGATTTCTTGGCACGTTTAAATTGCTGAAGGAAGCATCTTTGTCACAACGGAAAGGTAGTATGAAAAGAGGGCTGGCAGGGGTAGCGATGCAAAAAGGAGAAAATGTAAGGGATCCAACAGCACCTTTCTTTTTTTATTGGGCTGCCAGGGGTAGCGACATAATAACAAAAAAAAAGAAGGGAGCCAACAGCACCCGGGTTTCCCAGGCGGTCACCCATCCAAGTACTAACCGGGCCCAATGATGCTTAACTTCGGTGATCGGACGAGAACCGGTGCAATCATCATGGTATGGCCGTTGGCACTCATGTAATGTAGGAGCACGGCAGAATACGCGTTCGGCTTCTCTCCCAATACACAAAATGTTAGTTTTCCGCCGCATTTGACGAAAGCACTTCCTTCCGCAACAGCCAGCTCCTCGAGGACGGCGCGGGGGGCGCGCCCGGCGTCCCAGCGGAGCGACGGCCGAATTAGCGGGCGCACCGCCGCGTGTGTGAGACGCACTGCTGCTCGTTGCACGTCCTGTCATTCGCTGGGCGCGTGCAGCCTTCGACACTAGCGGAGGGCGCATCTTGTCCCTGGTGTCCAGCGGAGGGCCTGTGCGGGGTGTGGCAGTGTCGTGCTGGAGGGCGCCACTGGTAGCGATGTGGGCTTCCTCGCCTCGCCTCACACCAGGTGTCTGCGTAGTTCGCAGTGCATTCGCACCATTCCTATCTCTGTCCCCGTCCCGACTTGTCCCGACTTTGCTCGACTGCCGCTCGCTGCCGCTCGGGTCGTGGCCCATATGACAGTACAAGCACGACAAACATCTGCGAGACGGCCGTGGGCCTAACGGGCGTGTCCGAGACGCCGTTTGCGGCGGGTAGGGCAGCGCCGTGCCGTGGAAAGGTGCGAAAACAGGGACGCAGGACACAGGAGGGTCGCCAAAGCATCCATCTCTTCTAGCGACGAAAGAGAAATTTTTGTTTACAAATCTGCAGTCGTACAATGCAACAAAACAATAAGCCCTGACGTATTTCAGAACGTATCTGTCGGTTCGTACTGTTCTGTTATCTCCAGAGACTCTTTGGAAATCTTCCTTGGCACATTCTTCTTCGAGCTGAGGCCATTAATATCGTATCTTATGTTTATTACAGTCGTTTATTTTCAATTTTTTTTTGTTGGAACTTTGCACTGCTACGAAACAGTAGGAGGCCCTGGCTTATTTCAGATCACATCTGTCGATTCGTAGTGTTTCGTTATTGTCAAGGATTTCTTGGCACGTTTAAATTGCTGAAGGAAGCATCTTTGTCACAACGGAAAGGTAGTATGAAAAGAGGGCTGGCAGGGGTAGCGATGCAAAAAGGAGAAAATGTAAGGGATCCAACAGCACCTTTCTTTTTTTATTGGGCTGCCAGGGGTAGCGACATAATAACAAAAAAAAAGAAGGGAGCCAACAGCACCCGGGTTTCCCAGGCGGTCACCCATCCAAGTACTAACCGGGCCCAATGATGCTTAACTTCGGTGATCGGACGAGAACCGGTGCAATCATCATGGTATGGCCGTTGGCACTCATGTAATGTAGGAGCACGGCAGAATACGCGTTCGGCTTCTCTCCCAATACACAAAATGTTAGTTTTCCGCCGCATTTGACGAAAGCACTTCCTTCCGCAACAGCCAGCTCCTCGAGGACGGCGCGGGGGGCGCGCCCGGCGTCCCAGCGGAGCGACGGCCGAATTAGCGGGCGCACCGCCGCGTGTGTGAGACGCACTGCTGCTCGTTGCACGTCCTGTCATTCGCTGGGCGCGTGCAGCCTTCGACACTAGCGGAGGGCGCATCTTGTCCCTGGTGTCCAGCGGAGGGCCTGTGCGGGGTGTGGCAGTGTCGTGCTGGAGGGCGCCACTGGTAGCGATGTGGGCTTCCTCGCCTCGCCTCACACCAGGTGTCTGCGTAGTTCGCAGTGCATTCGCACCATTCCTATCTCTGTCCCCGTCCCGACTTGTCCCGACTTTGCTCGACTGCCGCTCGCTGCCGCTCGGGTCGTGGCCCATATGACAGTACAAGCACGACAAACATCTGCGAGACGGCCGTGGGCCTAACGGGCGTGTCCGAGACGCCGTTTGCGGCGGGTAGGGCAGCGCCGTGCCGTGGAAAGGTGCGAAAACAGGGACGCAGGACACAGGAGGGTCGCCAAAGCATCCATCTCTTCTAGCGACGAAAGAGAAATTTTTGTTTACAAATCTGCAGTCGTACAATGCAACAAAACAATAAGCCCTGACGTATTTCAGAACGTATCTGTCGGTTCGTACTGTTCTGTTATCTCCAGAGACTCTTTGGAAATCTTCCTTGGCACATTCTTCTTCGAGCTGAGGCCATTAATATCGTATCTTATGTTTATTACAGTCGTTTATTTTCAATTTTTTTTTGTTGGAACTTTGCACTGCTACGAAACAGTAGGAGGCCCTGGCTTATTTCAGATCACATCTGTCGATTCGTAGTGTTTCGTTATTGTCAAGGATTTCTTGGCACGTTTAAATTGCTGAAGGAAGCATCTTTGTCACAACGGAAAGGTAGTATGAAAAGAGGGCTGGCAGGGGTAGCGATGCAAAAAGGAGAAAATGTAAGGGATCCAACAGCACCTTTCTTTTTTTATTGGGCTGCCAGGGGTAGCGACATAATAACAAAAAAAAAGAAGGGAGCCAACAGCACCCGGGTTTCCCAGGCGGTCACCCATCCAAGTACTAACCGGGCCCAATGATGCTTAACTTCGGTGATCGGACGAGAACCGGTGCAATCATCATGGTATGGCCGTTGGCACTCATGTAATGTAGGAGCACGGCAGAATACGCGTTCGGCTTCTCTCCCAATACACAAAATGTTAGTTTTCCGCCGCATTTGACGAAAGCACTTCCTTCCGCAACAGCCAGCTCCTCGAGGACGGCGCGGGGGGCGCGCCCGGCGTCCCAGCGGAGCGACGGCCGAATTAGCGGGCGCACCGCCGCGTGTGTGAGACGCACTGCTGCTCGTTGCACGTCCTGTCATTCGCTGGGCGCGTGCAGCCTTCGACACTAGCGGAGGGCGCATCTTGTCCCTGGTGTCCAGCGGAGGGCCTGTGCGGGGTGTGGCAGTGTCGTGCTGGAGGGCGCCACTGGTAGCGATGTGGGCTTCCTCGCCTCGCCTCACACCAGGTGTCTGCGTAGTTCGCAGTGCATTCGCACCATTCCTATCTCTGTCCCCGTCCCGACTTGTCCCGACTTTGCTCGACTGCCGCTCGCTGCCGCTCGGGTCGTGGCCCATATGACAGTACAAGCACGACAAACATCTGCGAGACGGCCGTGGGCCTAACGGGCGTGTCCGAGACGCCGTTTGCGGCGGGTAGGGCAGCGCCGTGCCGTGGAAAGGTGCGAAAACAGGGACGCAGGACACAGGAGGGTCGCCAAAGCATCCATCTCTTCTAGCGACGAAAGAGAAATTTTTGTTTACAAATCTGCAGTCGTACAATGCAACAAAACAATAAGCCCTGACGTATTTCAGAACGTATCTGTCGGTTCGTACTGTTCTGTTATCTCCAGAGACTCTTTGGAAATCTTCCTTGGCACATTCTTCTTCGAGCTGAGGCCATTAATATCGTATCTTATGTTTATTACAGTCGTTTATTTTCAATTTTTTTTTGTTGGAACTTTGCACTGCTACGAAACAGTAGGAGGCCCTGGCTTATTTCAGATCACATCTGTCGATTCGTAGTGTTTCGTTATTGTCAAGGATTTCTTGGCACGTTTAAATTGCTGAAGGAAGCATCTTTGTCACAACGGAAAGGTAGTATGAAAAGAGGGCTGGCAGGGGTAGCGATGCAAAAAGGAGAAAATGTAAGGGATCCAACAGCACCTTTCTTTTTTTATTGGGCTGCCAGGGGTAGCGACATAATAACAAAAAAAAAGAAGGGAGCCAACAGCACCCGGGTTTCCCAGGCGGTCACCCATCCAAGTACTAACCGGGCCCAATGATGCTTAACTTCGGTGATCGGACGAGAACCGGTGCAATCATCATGGTATGGCCGTTGGCACTCATGTAATGTAGGAGCACGGCAGAATACGCGTTCGGCTTCTCTCCCAATACACAAAATGTTAGTTTTCCGCCGCATTTGACGAAAGCACTTCCTTCCGCAACAGCCAGCTCCTCGAGGACGGCGCGGGGGGCGCGCCCGGCGTCCCAGCGGAGCGACGGCCGAATTAGCGGGCGCACCGCCGCGTGTGTGAGACGCACTGCTGCTCGTTGCACGTCCTGTCATTCGCTGGGCGCGTGCAGCCTTCGACACTAGCGGAGGGCGCATCTTGTCCCTGGTGTCCAGCGGAGGGCCTGTGCGGGGTGTGGCAGTGTCGTGCTGGAGGGCGCCACTGGTAGCGATGTGGGCTTCCTCGCCTCGCCTCGCCTCGCCTCGCCTCGCCTCACACCAGGTGTCTGCGTAGTTCGCAGTGCATTCGCACCATTCCTATCCCTGTCCCCGTCCCGACTTGTCCCGACTTTGCTCGACTGCCGCTCGCTGCCGCTCGGGTCGTGGCCCATATGACAGTACAAGCACGACAAACATCTGCGAGACGGCCGTGGGCCTAACGGGCGTGTCCGAGACGCCGTTTGCGGCGGGTAGGGCAGCGCCGTGCCGTGGAAAGGTGCGAAAACAGGGACGCAGGACACAGGAGGGTCGCCAAAGCATCCATCTCTTCTAGCGACGAAAGAGAAATTTTTGTTTACAAATCTGCAGTCGTACAATGCAACAAAACAATAAGCCCTGACGTATTTCAGAACGTATCTGTCGGTTCGTACTGTTCTGTTATCTCCAGAGACTCTTTGGAAATCTTCCTTGGCACATTCTTCTTCGAGCTGAGGCCATTAATATCGTATCTTATGTTTATTACAGTCGTTTATTTTCAATTTTTTTTTGTTGGAACTTTGCACTGCTACGAAACAGTAGGAGGCCCTGGCTTATTTCAGATCACATCTGTCGATTCGTAGTGTTTCGTTATTGTCAAGGATTTCTTGGCACGTTTAAATTGCTGAAGGAAGCATCTTTGTCACAACGGAAAGGTAGTATGAAAAGAGGGCTGGCAGGGGTAGCGATGCAAAAAGGAGAAAATGTAAGGGATCCAACAGCACCTTTCTTTTTTTATTGGGCTGCCAGGGGTAGCGACATAATAACAAAAAAAAGAAGGGAGCCAACAGCACCCGGGTTTCCCAGGCGGTCACCCATCCAAGTACTAACCGGGCCCAATGATGCTTAACTTCGGTGATCGGACGAGAACCGGTGCAATCATCATGGTATGGCCGTTGGCACTCATGTAATGTAGGAGCACGGCAGAATACGCGTTCGGCTTCTCTCCCAATACACAAAATGTTAGTTTTCCGCCGCATTTGACGAAAGCACTTCCTTCCGCAACAGCCAGCTCCTCGAGGACGGCGCGGGGGGCGCGCCCGGCGTCCCAGCGGAGCGACGGCCGAATTAGCGGGCGCACCGCCGCGTGTGTGAGACGCACTGCTGCTCGTTGCACGTCCTGTCATTCGCTGGGCGCGTGCAGCCTTCGACACTAGCGGAGGGCGCATCTTGTCCCTGGTGTCCAGCGGAGGGCCTGTGCGGGGTGTGGCAGTGTCGTGCTGGAGGGCGCCACTGGTAGCGATGTGGGCTTCCTCGCCTCGCCTCACACCAGGTGTCTGCGTAGTTCGCAGTGCATTCGCACCATTCCTATCTCTGTCCCCGTCCCGACTTGTCCCGACTTTGCTCGACTGCCGCTCGCTGCCGCTCGGGTCGTGGCCCATATGACAGTACAAGCACGACAAACATCTGCGAGACGGCCGTGGGCCTAACGGGCGTGTCCGAGACGCCGTTTGCGGCGGGTAGGGCAGCGCCGTGCCGTGGAAAGGTGCGAAAACAGGGACGCAGGACACAGGAGGGTCGCCAAAGCATCCATCTCTTCTAGCGACGAAAGAGAAATTTTTGTTTACAAATCTGCAGTCGTACAATGCAACAAAACAATAAGCCCTGACGTATTTCAGAACGTATCTGTCGGTTCGTACTGTTCTGTTATCTCCAGAGACTCTTTGGAAATCTTCCTTGGCACATTCTTCTTCGAGCTGAGGCCATTAATATCGTATCTTATGTTTATTACAGTCGTTTATTTTCAATTTTTTTTTGTTGGAACTTTGCACTGCTACGAAACAGTAGGAGGCCCTGGCTTATTTCAGATCACATCTGTCGATTCGTAGTGTTTCGTTATTGTCAAGGATTTCTTGGCACGTTTAAATTGCTGAAGGAAGCATCTTTGTCACAACGGAAAGGTAGTATGAAAAGAGGGCTGGCAGGGGTAGCGATGCAAAAAGGAGAAAATGTAAGGGATCCAACAGCACCTTTCTTTTTTTATTGGGCTGCCAGGGGTAGCGACATAATAACAAAAAAAAAGAAGGGAGCCAACAGCACCCGGGTTTCCCAGGCGGTCACCCATCCAAGTACTAACCGGGCCCAATGATGCTTAACTTCGGTGATCGGACGAGAACCGGTGCAATCATCATGGTATGGCCGTTGGCACTCATGTAATGTAGGAGCACGGCAGAATACGCGTTCGGCTTCTCTCCCAATACACAAAATGTTAGTTTTCCGCCGCATTTGACGAAAGCACTTCCTTCCGCAACAGCCAGCTCCTCGAGGACGGCGCGGGGGGCGCGCCCGGCGTCCCAGCGGAGCGACGGCCGAATTAGCGGGCGCACCGCCGCGTGTGTGAGACGCACTGCTGCTCGTTGCACGTCCTGTCATTCGCTGGGCGCGTGCAGCCTTCGACACTAGCGGAGGGCGCATCTTGTCCCTGGTGTCCAGCGGAGGGCCTGTGCGGGGTGTGGCAGTGTCGTGCTGGAGGGCGCCACTGGTAGCGATGTGGGCTTCCTCGCCTCGCCTCACACCAGGTGTCTGCGTAGTTCGCAGTGCATTCGCACCATTCCTATCTCTGTCCCCGTCCCGACTTGTCCCGACTTTGCTCGACTGCCGCTCGCTGCCGCTCGGGTCGTGGCCCATATGACAGTACAAGCACGACAAACATCTGCGAGACGGCCGTGGGCCTAACGGGCGTGTCCGAGACGCCGTTTGCGGCGGGTAGGGCAGCGCCGTGCCGTGGAAAGGTGCGAAA
Source organism: Schistocerca serialis cubense (assembly GCF_023864345.2). Lineage (NCBI taxonomy): Eukaryota > Metazoa > Arthropoda > Insecta > Orthoptera > Acrididae > Schistocerca > Schistocerca serialis. Next base: position 28,187 of record NW_026047594.1, read on the forward strand.
ACAGGGACGCAGGACACAGGAGGGTCGCCAAAGCATCCATCTCTTCTAGCGACGAAAGAGAAATTTTTGTTTACAAATCTGCAGTCGTACAATGCAACAAAACAATAAGCCCTGACGTATTTCAGAACGTATCTGTCGGTTCGTACTGTTCTGTTATCTCCAGAGACTCTTTGGAAATCTTCCTTGGCACATTCTTCTTCGAGCTGAGGCCATTAATATCGTATCTTATGTTTATTACAGTCGTTTATTTTCAATTTTTTTTTGTTGGAACTTTGCACTGCTACGAAACAGTAGGAGGCCCTGGCTTATTTCAGATCACATCTGTCGATTCGTAGTGTTTCGTTATTGTCAAGGATTTCTTGGCACGTTTAAATTGCTGAAGGAAGCATCTTTGTCACAACGGAAAGGTAGTATGAAAAGAGGGCTGGCAGGGGTAGCGATGCAAAAAGGAGAAAATGTAAGGGATCCAACAGCACCTTTCTTTTTTTATTGGGCTGCCAGGGGTAGCGACATAATAACAAAAAAAAAGAAGGGAGCCAACAGCACCCGGGTTTCCCAGGCGGTCACCCATCCAAGTACTAACCGGGCCCAATGATGCTTAACTTCGGTGATCGGACGAGAACCGGTGCAATCATCATGGTATGGCCGTTGGCACTCATGTAATGTAGGAGCACGGCAGAATACGCGTTCGGCTTCTCTCCCAATACACAAAATGTTAGTTTTCCGCCGCATTTGACGAAAGCACTTCCTTCCGCAACAGCCAGCTCCTCGAGGACGGCGCGGGGGGCGCGCCCGGCGTCCCAGCGGAGCGACGGCCGAATTAGCGGGCGCACCGCCGCGTGTGTGAGACGCACTGCTGCTCGTTGCACGTCCTGTCATTCGCTGGGCGCGTGCAGCCTTCGACACTAGCGGAGGGCGCATCTTGTCCCTGGTGTCCAGCGGAGGGCCTGTGCGGGGTGTGGCAGTGTCGTGCTGGAGGGCGCCACTGGTAGCGATGTGGGCTTCCTCGCCTCGCCTCACACCAGGTGTCTGCGTAGTTCGCAGTGCATTCGCACCATTCCTATCTCTGTCCCCGTCCCGACTTGTCCCGACTTTGCTCGACTGCCGCTCGCTGCCGCTCGGGTCGTGGCCCATATGACAGTACAAGCACGACAAACATCTGCGAGACGGCCGTGGGCCTAACGGGCGTGTCCGAGACGCCGTTTGCGGCGGGTAGGGCAGCGCCGTGCCGTGGAAAGGTGCGAAAACAGGGACGCAGGACACAGGAGGGTCGCCAAAGCATCCATCTCTTCTAGCGACGAAAGAGAAATTTTTGTTTACAAATCTGCAGTCGTACAATGCAACAAAACAATAAGCCCTGACGTATTTCAGAACGTATCTGTCGGTTCGTACTGTTCTGTTATCTCCAGAGACTCTTTGGAAATCTTCCTTGGCACATTCTTCTTCGAGCTGAGGCCATTAATATCGTATCTTATGTTTATTACAGTCGTTTATTTTCAATTTTTTTTTGTTGGAACTTTGCACTGCTACGAAACAGTAGGAGGCCCTGGCTTATTTCAGATCACATCTGTCGATTCGTAGTGTTTCGTTATTGTCAAGGATTTCTTGGCACGTTTAAATTGCTGAAGGAAGCATCTTTGTCACAACGGAAAGGTAGTATGAAAAGAGGGCTGGCAGGGGTAGCGATGCAAAAAGGAGAAAATGTAAGGGATCCAACAGCACCTTTCTTTTTTTATTGGGCTGCCAGGGGTAGCGACATAATAACAAAAAAAAAGAAGGGAGCCAACAGCACCCGGGTTTCCCAGGCGGTCACCCATCCAAGTACTAACCGGGCCCAATGATGCTTAACTTCGGTGATCGGACGAGAACCGGTGCAATCATCATGGTATGGCCGTTGGCACTCATGTAATGTAGGAGCACGGCAGAATACGCGTTCGGCTTCTCTCCCAATACACAAAATGTTAGTTTTCCGCCGCATTTGACGAAAGCACTTCCTTCCGCAACAGCCAGCTCCTCGAGGACGGCGCGGGGGGCGCGCCCGGCGTCCCAGCGGAGCGACGGCCGAATTAGCGGGCGCACCGCCGCGTGTGTGAGACGCACTGCTGCTCGTTGCACGTCCTGTCATTCGCTGGGCGCGTGCAGCCTTCGACACTAGCGGAGGGCGCATCTTGTCCCTGGTGTCCAGCGGAGGGCCTGTGCGGGGTGTGGCAGTGTCGTGCTGGAGGGCGCCACTGGTAGCGATGTGGGCTTCCTCGCCTCGCCTCACACCAGGTGTCTGCGTAGTTCGCAGTGCATTCGCACCATTCCTATCTCTGTCCCCGTCCCGACTTGTCCCGACTTTGCTCGACTGCCGCTCGCTGCCGCTCGGGTCGTGGCCCATATGACAGTACAAGCACGACAAACATCTGCGAGACGGCCGTGGGCCTAACGGGCGTGTCCGAGACGCCGTTTGCGGCGGGTAGGGCAGCGCCGTGCCGTGGAAAGGTGCGAAAACAGGGACGCAGGACACAGGAGGGTCGCCAAAGCATCCATCTCTTCTAGCGACGAAAGAGAAATTTTTGTTTACAAATCTGCAGTCGTACAATGCAACAAAACAATAAGCCCTGACGTATTTCAGAACGTATCTGTCGGTTCGTACTGTTCTGTTATCTCCAGAGACTCTTTGGAAATCTTCCTTGGCACATTCTTCTTCGAGCTGAGGCCATTAATATCGTATCTTATGTTTATTACAGTCGTTTATTTTCAATTTTTTTTTGTTGGAACTTTGCACTGCTACGAAACAGTAGGAGGCCCTGGCTTATTTCAGATCACATCTGTCGATTCGTAGTGTTTCGTTATTGTCAAGGATTTCTTGGCACGTTTAAATTGCTGAAGGAAGCATCTTTGTCACAACGGAAAGGTAGTATGAAAAGAGGGCTGGCAGGGGTAGCGATGCAAAAAGGAGAAAATGTAAGGGATCCAACAGCACCTTTCTTTTTTTATTGGGCTGCCAGGGGTAGCGACATAATAACAAAAAAAAAGAAGGGAGCCAACAGCACCCGGGTTTCCCAGGCGGTCACCCATCCAAGTACTAACCGGGCCCAATGATGCTTAACTTCGGTGATCGGACGAGAACCGGTGCAATCATCATGGTATGGCCGTTGGCACTCATGTAATGTAGGAGCACGGCAGAATACGCGTTCGGCTTCTCTCCCAATACACAAAATGTTAGTTTTCCGCCGCATTTGACGAAAGCACTTCCTTCCGCAACAGCCAGCTCCTCGAGGACGGCGCGGGGGGCGCGCCCGGCGTCCCAGCGGAGCGACGGCCGAATTAGCGGGCGCACCGCCGCGTGTGTGAGACGCACTGCTGCTCGTTGCACGTCCTGTCATTCGCTGGGCGCGTGCAGCCTTCGACACTAGCGGAGGGCGCATCTTGTCCCTGGTGTCCAGCGGAGGGCCTGTGCGGGGTGTGGCAGTGTCGTGCTGGAGGGCGCCACTGGTAGCGATGTGGGCTTCCTCGCCTCGCCTCGCCTCGCCTCGCCTCGCCTCACACCAGGTGTCTGCGTAGTTCGCAGTGCATTCGCACCATTCCTATCCCTGTCCCCGTCCCGACTTGTCCCGACTTTGCTCGACTGCCGCTCGCTGCCGCTCGGGTCGTGGCCCATATGACAGTACAAGCACGACAAACATCTGCGAGACGGCCGTGGGCCTAACGGGCGTGTCCGAGACGCCGTTTGCGGCGGGTAGGGCAGCGCCGTGCCGTGGAAAGGTGCGAAAACAGGGACGCAGGACACAGGAGGGTCGCCAAAGCATCCATCTCTTCTAGCGACGAAAGAGAAATTTTTGTTTACAAATCTGCAGTCGTACAATGCAACAAAACAATAAGCCCTGACGTATTTCAGAACGTATCTGTCGGTTCGTACTGTTCTGTTATCTCCAGAGACTCTTTGGAAATCTTCCTTGGCACATTCTTCTTCGAGCTGAGGCCATTAATATCGTATCTTATGTTTATTACAGTCGTTTATTTTCAATTTTTTTTTGTTGGAACTTTGCACTGCTACGAAACAGTAGGAGGCCCTGGCTTATTTCAGATCACATCTGTCGATTCGTAGTGTTTCGTTATTGTCAAGGATTTCTTGGCACGTTTAAATTGCTGAAGGAAGCATCTTTGTCACAACGGAAAGGTAGTATGAAAAGAGGGCTGGCAGGGGTAGCGATGCAAAAAGGAGAAAATGTAAGGGATCCAACAGCACCTTTCTTTTTTTATTGGGCTGCCAGGGGTAGCGACATAATAACAAAAAAAAAGAAGGGAGCCAACAGCACCCGGGTTTCCCAGGCGGTCACCCATCCAAGTACTAACCGGGCCCAATGATGCTTAACTTCGGTGATCGGACGAGAACCGGTGCAATCATCATGGTATGGCCGTTGGCACTCATGTAATGTAGGAGCACGGCAGAATACGCGTTCGGCTTCTCTCCCAATACACAAAATGTTAGTTTTCCGCCGCATTTGACGAAAGCACTTCCTTCCGCAACAGCCAGCTCCTCGAGGACGGCGCGGGGGGCGCGCCCGGCGTCCCAGCGGAGCGACGGCCGAATTAGCGGGCGCACCGCCGCGTGTGTGAGACGCACTGCTGCTCGTTGCACGTCCTGTCATTCGCTGGGCGCGTGCAGCCTTCGACACTAGCGGAGGGCGCATCTTGTCCCTGGTGTCCAGCGGAGGGCCTGTGCGGGGTGTGGCAGTGTCGTGCTGGAGGGCGCCACTGGTAGCGATGTGGGCTTCCTCGCCTCGCCTCACACCAGGTGTCTGCGTAGTTCGCAGTGCATTCGCACCATTCCTATCTCTGTCCCCGTCCCGACTTGTCCCGACTTTGCTCGACTGCCGCTCGCTGCCGCTCGGGTCGTGGCCCATATGACAGTACAAGCACGACAAACATCTGCGAGACGGCCGTGGGCCTAACGGGCGTGTCCGAGACGCCGTTTGCGGCGGGTAGGGCAGCGCCGTGCCGTGGAAAGGTGCGAAAACAGGGACGCAGGACACAGGAGGGTCGCCAAAGCATCCATCTCTTCTAGCGACGAAAGAGAAATTTTTGTTTACAAATCTGCAGTCGTACAATGCAACAAAACAATAAGCCCTGACGTATTTCAGAACGTATCTGTCGGTTCGTACTGTTCTGTTATCTCCAGAGACTCTTTGGAAATCTTCCTTGGCACATTCTTCTTCGAGCTGAGGCCATTAATATCGTATCTTATGTTTATTACAGTCGTTTATTTTCAATTTTTTTTTGTTGGAACTTTGCACTGCTACGAAACAGTAGGAGGCCCTGGCTTATTTCAGATCACATCTGTCGATTCGTAGTGTTTCGTT
>NW_026047595.1:0-33384 GCF_023864345.2 Schistocerca serialis cubense
CAAACGACAGTTCGAAGGCCAAAACATGGATCGTTGAGTGCGCAAAAACTTCCGTTCCGGTACCGGGAATCGAACCCGGGCCTCCTGGTGGAAAGCCAGGTATCCTAGCCACTAGACCACACCGGATTTGGTCGACAAGCGTGAGGTTTTCTCCGTCTTCTCTCGTATTTCGTGCTGAATCTGGACTCAGTGCAGTTCTCCGTTTGCGAGCATATTTGCGCCTACAGACTGGCATGGCGCACAGCTCGAAATTGACTATTCATTATTTTACTCCTAACAAGGGAAGAGAAAGATCAAAGTTGTACGTTGTCATAATTGGAAATAAACATATTGACGCTGAGGCGTAGACTCCTTGTGGATAACGAACGACAATTAAGTTCGTTCCCTAGCAACAGCAACGCCGTTAATTCAGCCATGATGTACAGCAAATTAAATGCCCCGGGTGAGGATCGAACTCACGACCTTAAGATTATGAGACTTACGCGCTACCTACTGCGCTACCGAGGCACGTTGCAAGTATCGTTACAGGAAACTTGGTAAGTCTCTCATATTAGAGATAGTTTGCGCTTTCTCAAGAATCTGTTGTGTTGCTACACGTGCTTTCCCTACTTGCTAGATTAAACTGCTGCCGCAGCTTTTTCAACGGAACGCAGCACTGCCCGAGTTTACAGTACATCGCCCTTGCGGCACCTGAACACAGCGGCCTGTTGGGCCAGGCCGACGTCAGAGTTCAGAAATAGCACGCGACCGTTCAAGTACGGTCTATTGCGTGCTGCGTGTATGGTTCTTCTCACAGCGAATCCTGCTATACATTCCTGAGGCTGGCGCAGCTCAGGCGAGGAATCGGCGCGGCAGCGTTATAGCGAGAACAGCAGAACGATGCATCAGCCGGGAATCTAACCCGAGCCGTCCGCATGCTAAGCGAGCATTCACCAATTTTTTTTTTTTTTTTTTGTTCCCATTTCTTTCGTTGCATTTGTTAGGGGCGGACGTCCGATGGCGCCCGTTCAAGTTCATCGTTGACTCGGTCTTTTATTACAGAGGGCTGATAACTCTCAGACCGAACACGCTGAGCTATCGTGCCGGCAAGCCTTAAGATTATGAGACTTACGCGCTGCCTACTGCACTACTGAGGCACATGCCATTGAACCACCGATGCTCGACAAGCTGCCCGTGCTTCCCGAGCACTTTTCTGCAGGGGAAAGTGGGATTGCCACCCAGCGACGTCGGATACAACCGAAAAAAGTGCTACACACGCGGAGTGCTCCACTACACTGCCTTAAAACGAATGCTCATCTCTATCGTGTGAGTAACCTTGCGGCCGCGGCGACTAGTCTTGTCCAAAGACGCAGCGTGCGTGGAGGCGCTACCCGAATGCGTGTGGATGCACCCTCCTACCTCGTAAAGCGCCTGCAGCTACTATCACCGTGGGCCGCTGCTGGCGGGCAGGAAGCCGACACAGCGGGGCGTTGCGAGCATCGGCTGTGCGGTGGTGGTGTAATGGTGAGCATAGTTGCCTTCCAAGCAGTTGATCCGGGTTCGATTCCCGGCCACCGCAAGTGGCGCTAGTTTTTTCGTATGAGTATGTGAGCCGCGTGCTGTTAAATGAAGGTTTTTTTCGTCGTAGCTCCACGCAGGCCATCCTGTAGTATGTCCCGACTTGTCCCGACTTTGCTCGGCTGACGCGAAAGCTGACGCTTGGAATTCGCCCTTATCAAAAGGACAGGCACTATAAACGGCTGTGAGAGGCGAGGTGTGGAGAGGTACCAAAACGACAGGCAATCTGCGAAATTTTCTGCTCGTTGTTCTTAAACAAAAAAAGAAAAAACCGACGCAGTCGGTAGGACTCGAACCTACGCTCCCAGAGGGAATCTGATTTCTAGTCAGACGCCTTAACCACTCGGCCACGACTGCTCGTAACGGAAGTTTCCCTGGAATCGTGAAAAACCCAACCGGTCTGCGCAGAATGTTGACAGGAAACGAACTCCGTGCACTGATTACGGCAGGGCTACCGTCGCTACGAGACGAGCCATTACGGAAACGTTAAAATCTTCGCCCGGACAGGGACTTGAACCCTGGACCCTTAGGTTAAAAGCCTAATGCTCTACCGACTGAGCTATCCGGGCTCACGCTCGTTGTGGATGGGAGCGGCTGCAAGCAATGTAGATAACTGGAACGCGTGTGTAGGCGTACTACGGTAATTTCTGGCTTCTGGCGTAACTGGCGACTTCACCGACTTCCCACTGACGCTGGTAGCAGCCCAACAGCGGACCAGTGCCTCTTCTCCCTTTATTCCGGTGCCGACAGTAATTGCATCATGTGCCTGTTTTCCCCGATTACGTTCGGTCGAAGCTTCGGAAGGTGGGCGACAAACGACAGTTCGAAGGCCAAAACATGGATCGTTGAGTGCGCAAAAACTTCCGTTCCGGTACCGGAATCGAACCCGGCCTCCTGGGTGAAAGCCAGGTATCCTAGCCACTAGACCACACCGGATTTGGTCGACAAGCGTGAGGTTTTCTCCGTCTCCTCTCGTATTTCGTGCTGAATCTGGACTCAGTGCAGTTCTCCGTTTGCGAGCATATTTGCGCCTACAGACTGGCATGGCGCACAGCTCGAAATTGACTATTCATTATTTTACTCCTAACAAGGGAAGAGAAAGATCAAAGTTGTACGTTGTCATAATTGGAAATAAACATATTGACGCTGAGGCGTAGACTCCTTGTGGATAACGAACGACAATTAAGTTCGTTCCCTAGCAACAGCAACGCCGTTAATTCAGCCATGATGTACAGCAAATTAAATGCCCCGGTGAGGATCGAACTCACGACCTTAAGATTATGAGACTTACGCGCTACCTACTGCGCTACCGAGGCACGTTGCAAGTATCGTTACAGGAAACTTGGTAAGTCTCTCATATTAGAGATAGTTTGCGCTTTCTCAAGAATCTGTTGTGTTGCTACACGTGCTTTCCCTACTTGCTAGATTAAACTGCTGCCGCAGCTTTTTCAACGGAACGCAGCACTGCCCGAGTTTACAGTACATCGCCCTTGCGGCACCTGAACACAGCGGCCTGTTGGGCCAGGCCGACGTCAGAGTTCAGAAATAGCACGCGACCGTTCAAGTACGGTCTATTGCGTGCTGCGTGTATGGTTCTTCTCACAGCGAATCCTGCTATACATTCCTGAGGCTGGCGCAGCTCAGGCGAGGAATCGGCGCGGCAGCGTTATAGCGAGAACAGCAGAACGATGCATCAGCCGGGAATCTAACCCGAGCCGTCCGCATGCTAAGCGAGCATTCACCAATTTTTTTTTTTTTTTTTGTTCCCATTTCTTTCGTTGCATTTGTTAGGGGCGGACGTCCGATGGCGCCCGTTCAAGTTCATCGTTGACTCGGTCTTTTATTACAGAGGGCTGATAACTCTCAGACCGAACACGCTGAGCTATCGTGCCGGCAAGCCTTAAGATTATGAGACTTACGCGCTGCCTACTGCACTACTGAGGCACATGCCATTGAACCACCGATGCTCGACAAGCTGCCCGTGCTTCCCGAGCACTTTTCTGCAGGGGAAAGTGGGATTGCCACCCAGCGACGTCGGATACAACCGAAAAAAGTGCTACACACGCGGAGTGCTCCACTACACTGCCTTAAAACGAATGCTCATCTCTATCGTGTGAGTAACCTTGCGGCCGCGGCGACTAGTCTTGTCCAAAGACGCAGCGTGCGTGGAGGCGCTACCCGAATGCGTGTGGATGCACCCTCCTACCTCGTAAAGCGCCTGCAGCTACTATCACCGTGGGCCGCTGCTGGCGGGCAGGAAGCCGACACAGCGGGGCGTTGCGAGCATCGGCTGTGCGGTGGTGGTGTAATGGTGAGCATAGTTGCCTTCCAAGCAGTTGATCCGGGTTCGATTCCCGGCCACCGCAAGTGGCGCTAGTTTTTTCGTATGAGTATGTGAGCCGCGTGCTGTTAAATGAAGGTTTTTTTCGTCGTAGCTCCACGCAGGCCATCCTGTAGTATGTCCCGACTTGTCCCGACTTTGCTCGGCTGACGCGAAAGCTGACGCTTGGAATTCGCCCTTATCAAAAGGACAGGCACTATAAACGGCTGTGAGAGGCGAGGTGTGGAGAGGTACCAAAACGACAGGCAATCTGCGAAATTTTCTGCTCGTTGTTCTTAAACAAAAAAAGAAAAAACCGACGCAGTCGGTAGGACTCGAACCTACGCTCCCAGAGGGAATCTGATTTCTAGTCAGACGCCTTAACCACTCGGCCACGACTGCTCGTAACGGAAGTTTCCCTGGAATCGTGAAAAACCCAACCGGTCTGCGCAGAATGTTGACAGGAAACGAACTCCGTGCACTGATTACGGCAGGGCTACCGTCGCTACGAGACGAGCCATTACGGAAACGTTAAAATCTTCGCCCGGACAGGGACTTGAACCCTGGACCCTTAGGTTAAAAGCCTAATGCTCTACCGACTGAGCTATCCGGGCTCACGCTCGTTGTGGATGGAGCGGCTGCAAGCAATGTAGATAACTGGAACGCGTGTGTAGGCGTACTACGGTAATTTCTGGCTTCTGGCGTAACTGGCGACTTCACCGACTTCCCACTGACGCTGGTAGCAGCCCAACAGCGGACCAGTGCCTCTTCTCCCTTTATTCCGGTGCCGACAGTAATTGCATCATGTGCCTGTTTTCCCCGATTACGTTCGGTCGAAGCTTCGGAAGGTGGGCGACAAACGACAGTTCGAAGGCCAAAACATGGATCGTTGAGTGCGCAAAAACTTCCGTTCCGGTACCGGGAATCGAACCCGGGCCTCCTGGTTGAAAGCCAGGTATCCTAGCCACTAGACCACACCGGATTTGGTCGACAAGCGTGAGGTTTTCTCCGTCTTCTCTCGTATTTCGTGCTGAATCTGGACTCAGTGCAGTTCTCCGTTTGCGAGCATATTTGCGCCTACAGACTGGCATGGCGCACAGCTCGAAATTGACTATTCATTATTTTACTCCTAACAAGGGAAGAGAAAGATCAAAGTTGTACGTTGTCATAATTGGAAATAAACATATTGACGCTGAGGCGTAGACTCCTTGTGGATAACGAACGACAATTAAGTTCGTTCCCTAGCAACAGCAACGCCGTTAATTCAGCCATGATGTACAGCAAATTAAATGCCCCGGGTGAGGATCGAACTCACGACCTTAAGATTATGAGACTTACGCGCTACTACTGCGCTACCGAGGCACGTTGCAAGTATCGTTACAGGAAACTTGGTAAGTCTCTCATATTAGAGATAGTTTGCGCTTTCTCAAGAATCTGTTGTGTTGCTACACGTGCTTTCCCTACTTGCTAGATTAAACTGCTGCCGCAGCTTTTTCAACGGAACGCAGCACTGCCCGAGTTTACAGTACATCGCCCTTGCGGCACCTGAACACAGCGGCCTGTTGGGCCAGGCCGACGTCAGAGTTCAGAAATAGCACGCGACCGTTCAAGTACGGTCTATTGCGTGCTGCGTGTATGGTTCTTCTCACAGCGAATCCTGCTATACATTCCTGAGGCTGGCGCAGCTCAGGCGAGGAATCGGCGCGGCAGCGTTATAGCGAGAACAGCAGAACGATGCATCAGCCGGGAATCTAACCTCCGCATGCTAAGCGAGCATTCACCAATTTTTTTTTTTTTTTTTTTGTTCCCATTTCTTTCGTTGCATTTGTTAGGGGCGGACGTCCGATGGCGCCCGTTCAAGTTCATCGTTGACTCGGTCTTTTATTACAGAGGGCTGATAACTCTCAGACCGAACACGCTGAGCTATCGTGCCGGCAAGCCTTAAGATTATGAGACTTACGCGCTGCCTACTGCACTACTGAGGCACATGCCATTGAACCACCGATGCTCGACAAGCTGCCCGTGCTTCCCGAGCACTTTTCTGCAGGGGAAAGTGGGATTGCCACCCAGCGACGTCGGATACAACCGAAAAAAGTGCTACACACGCGGAGTGCTCCACTACACTGCCTTAAAACGAATGCTCATCTCTATCGTGTGAGTAACCTTGCGGCCGCGGCGACTAGTCTTGTCCAAAGACGCAGCGTGCGTGGAGGGCGCTACCCGAATGCGTGTGGATGCACCCTCCTACCTCGTAAAGCGCCTGCAGCTACTATCACCGTGGGCCCGCTGCTGGCGGGCAGGAAGCCGACACAGCGGGGCGTTGCGAGCATCGGCTGTGCGGTGGTGGTGTAATGGTGAGCATAGTTGCCTTCCAAGCAGTTGATCCGGGTTCGATTCCCGGCCACCGGCAAGTGGCGCTAGTTTTTTCGTATGAGTATGTGAGCCGCGTGCTGTTAAATGAAGGTTTTTTCGTCGTAGCTCCACGCAGGGCCATCCTGTAGTATGTCCCCGACTTGTCCCGACTTTGCTCGGCTGACGCGAAAGCTGACGCTTGGAATTCGCCCTTATCAAAAGGACAGGCCACTATAAACGGCTGTGAGAGGCGAGGTGTGGAGAGGTACCAAAACGACAGGCAATCTGCGAAATTTTTCTGCTCGTTGTTCTTAAACAAAAAAAGAAAAAACCGACCGCAGTCGGTAGGACTCGAACCTACGCTCCCAGAGGGAATCTGATTTCTAGTCAGACGCTTAACCACTCGGCCACGACTGCTCGTAACGGAAGTTTCCCTGGAATCGTGAAAAACCCAACCGGGTCTGCGCAGAATGTTGACAGGAAACGAACTCCGTGCACTGATTACGGCAGGGCTACCGTCGCTACGAGACGAGCCATTACGGAAACGTTAAAATCTTCGCCCGGACAGGGACTTGAACCCTGGACCCTTAGGTTAAAAGCCTAATGCTCTACCGACTGAGCTATCCGGGCTCACGCTCGTTGTGGATGGAGCGGCTGCAAGCAATGTAGATAACTGGAACGCGTGTGTAGGCGTACTACGGTAATTTCTGGCTTCTGGCGTAACTGGCGACTTCACCGACTTCCCACTGACGCTGGTAGCAGCCCAACAGCGGACCAGTGCCTCTTCTCCCTTTATTCCGGTGCCGACAGTAATTGCATCATGTGCCTGTTTTCCCCGATTACGTTCGGTCGAAGCTTCGGAAGGTGGGCGACAAACGACAGTTCGAAGGCCAAAACATGGATCGTTGAGTGCGCAAAAACTTCCGTTCCGGTACCGGGAATCGAACCCGGGCCTCCTGGGTGAAAGCCAGGTATCCTAGCCACTAGACCACACCGGATTTGGTCGACAAGCGTGAGGTTTTCTCCGTCTCCTCTCGTATTTCGTGCTGAATCTGGACTCAGTGCAGTTCTCCGTTTGCGAGCATATTTGCGCCTACAGACTGGCATGGCGCACAGCTCGAAATTGACTATTCATTATTTTACTCCTAACAAGGGAAGAGAAAGATCAAAGTTGTACGTTGTCATAATTGGAAATAAACATATTGACGCTGAGGCGTAGACTCCTTGTGGATAACGAACGACAATTAAGTTCGTTCCCTAGCAACAGCAACGCCGTTAATTCAGCCATGATGTACAGCAAATTAAATGCCCCGGGTGAGGATCGAACTCACGACCTTAAGATTATGAGACTTACGCGCTACCTACTGCGCTACCGAGGCACGTTGCAAGTATCGTTACAGGAAACTTGGTAAGTCTCTCATATTAGAGATAGTTTGCGCTTTCTCAAGAATCTGTTGTGTTGCTACACGTGCTTTCCCTACTTGCTAGATTAAACTGCTGCCGCAGCTTTTTCAACGGAACGCAGCACTGCCCGAGTTTACAGTACATCGCCCTTGCGGCACCTGAACACAGCGGCCTGTTGGGCCAGGCCGACGTCAGAGTTCAGAAATAGCACGCGACCGTTCAAGTACGGTCTATTGCGTGCTGCGTGTATGGTTCTTCTCACAGCGAATCCTGCTATACATTCCTGAGGCTGGCGCAGCTCAGGCGAGGAATCGGCGCGGCAGCGTTATAGCGAGAACAGCAGAACGATGCATCAGCCGGGAATCTAACCCGAGCCGTCCGCATGCTAAGCGAGCATTCACCAATTTTTTTTTTTTTTTTTTGTTCCCATTTCTTTCGTTGCATTTGTTAGGGGCGGACGTCCGATGGCGCCCGTTCAAGTTCATCGTTGACTCGGTCTTTTATTACAGAGGGCTGATAACTCTCAGACCGAACACGCTGAGCTATCGTGCCGGCAAGCCTTAAGATTATGAGACTTACGCGCTGCCTACTGCACTACTGAGGCACATGCCATTGAACCACCGATGCTCGACAAGCTGCCCGTGCTTCCCGAGCACTTTTCTGCAGGGGAAAGTGGGATTGCCACCCAGCGACGTCGGATACAACCGAAAAAAGTGCTACACACGCGGAGTGCTCCACTACACTGCCTTAAAACGAATGCTCATCTCTATCGTGTGAGTAACCTTGCGGCCGCGGCGACTAGTCTTGTCCAAAGACGCAGCGTGCGTGGAGGCGCTACCCGAATGCGTGTGGATGCACCCTCCTACCTCGTAAAGCGCCTGCAGCTACTATCACCGTGGGCCGCTGCTGGCGGGCAGGAAGCCGACACAGCGGGGCGTTGCGAGCATCGGCTGTGCGGTGGTGGTGTAATGGTGAGCATAGTTGCCTTCCAAGCAGTTGATCCGGGTTCGATTCCCGGCCACCGCAAGTGGCGCTAGTTTTTTCGTATGAGTATGTGAGCCGCGTGCTGTTAAATGAAGGTTTTTTTCGTCGTAGCTCCACGCAGGCCATCCTGTAGTATGTCCCGACTTGTCCCGACTTTGCTCGGCTGACGCGAAAGCTGACGCTTGGAATTCGCCCTTATCAAAAGGACAGGCACTATAAACGGCTGTGAGAGGCGAGGTGTGGAGAGGTACCAAAACGACAGGCAATCTGCGAAATTTTCTGCTCGTTGTTCTTAAACAAAAAAAGAAAAAACCGACGCAGTCGGTAGGACTCGAACCTACGCTCCCAGAGGGAATCTGATTTCTAGTCAGACGCCTTAACCACTCGGCCACGACTGCTCGTAACGGAAGTTTCCCTGGAATCGTGAAAAACCCAACCGGTCTGCGCAGAATGTTGACAGGAAACGAACTCCGTGCACTGATTACGGCAGGGCTACCGTCGCTACGAGACGAGCCATTACGGAAACGTTAAAATCTTCGCCCGGACAGGGACTTGAACCCTGGACCCTTAGGTTAAAAGCCTAATGCTCTACCGACTGAGCTATCCGGGCTCACGCTCGTTGTGGATGGAGCGGCTGCAAGCAATGTAGATAACTGGAACGCGTGTGTAGGCGTACTACGGTAATTTCTGGCTTCTGGCGTAACTGGCGACTTCACCGACTTCCCACTGACGCTGGTAGCAGCCCAACAGCGGACCAGTGCCTCTTCTCCCTTTATTCCGGTGCCGACAGTAATTGCATCATGTGCCTGTTTTCCCCGATTACGTTCGGTCGAAGCTTCGGAAGGTGGGCGACAAACGACAGTTCGAAGGCCAAAACATGGATCGTTGAGTGCGCAAAAACTTCCGTTCCGGTACCGGGAATCGAACCCGGGCCTCCTGGTTGAAAGCCAGGTATCCTAGCCACTAGACCACACCGGATTTGGTCGACAAGCGTGAGGTTTTCTCCGTCTTCTCTCGTATTTCGTGCTGAATCTGGACTCAGTGCAGTTCTCCGTTTGCGAGCATATTTGCGCCTACAGACTGGCATGGCGCACAGCTCGAAATTGACTATTCATTATTTTACTCCTAACAAGGGAAGAGAAAGATCAAAGTTGTACGTTGTCATAATTGGAAATAAACATATTGACGCTGAGGCGTAGACTCCTTGTGGATAACGAACGACAATTAAGTTCGTTCCCTAGCAACAGCAACGCCGTTAATTCAGCCATGATGTACAGCAAATTAAATGCCCCGGGTGAGGATCGAACTCACGACCTTAAGATTATGAGACTTACGCGCTACCTACTGCGCTACCGAGGCACGTTGCAAGTATCGTTACAGGAAACTTGGTAAGTCTCTCATATTAGAGATAGTTTGCGCTTTCTCAAGAATCTGTTGTGTTGCTACACGTGCTTTCCCTACTTGCTAGATTAAACTGCTGCCGCAGCTTTTTCAACGGAACGCAGCACTGCCCGAGTTTACAGTACATCGCCCTTGCGGCACCTGAACACAGCGGCCTGTTGGGCCAGGCCGACGTCAGAGTTCAGAAATAGCACGCGACCGTTCAAGTACGGTCTATTGCGTGCTGCGTGTATGGTTCTTCTCACAGCGAATCCTGCTATACATTCCTGAGGCTGGCGCAGCTCAGGCGAGGAATCGGCGCGGCAGCGTTATAGCGAGAACAGCAGAACGATGCATCAGCCGGGAATCTAACCCGAGCCGTCCGCATGCTAAGCGAGCATTCACCAATTTTTTTTTTTTTTTTTTTGTTCCCATTTCTTTCGTTGCATTTGTTAGGGGCGGACGTCCGATGGCGCCCGTTCAAGTTCATCGTTGACTCGGTCTTTTATTACAGAGGGCTGATAACTCTCAGACCGAACACGCTGAGCTATCGTGCCGGCAAGCCTTAAGATTATGAGACTTACGCGCTGCCTACTGCACTACTGAGGCACATGCCATTGAACCACCGATGCTCGACAAGCTGCCCGTGCTTCCCGAGCACTTTTCTGCAGGGGAAAGTGGGATTGCCACCCAGCGACGTCGGATACAACCGAAAAAAGTGCTACACACGCGGAGTGCTCCACTACACTGCCTTAAAACGAATGCTCATCTCTATCGTGTGAGTAACCTTGCGGCCGCGGCGACTAGTCTTGTCCAAAGACGCAGCGTGCGTGGAGGCGCTACCCGAATGCGTGTGGATGCACCCTCCTACCTCGTAAAGCGCCTGCAGCTACTATCACCGTGGGCCGCTGCTGGCGGGCAGGAAGCCGACACAGCGGGGCGTTGCGAGCATCGGCTGTGCGGTGGTGGTGTAATGGTGAGCATAGTTGCCTTCCAAGCAGTTGATCCGGGTTCGATTCCCGGCCACCGCAAGTGGCGCTAGTTTTTTCGTATGAGTATGTGAGCCGCGTGCTGTTAAATGAAGGTTTTTTTCGTCGTAGCTCCACGCAGGCCATCCTGTAGTATGTCCCGACTTGTCCCGACTTTGCTCGGCTGACGCGAAAGCTGACGCTTGGAATTCGCCCTTATCAAAAGGACAGGCACTATAAACGGCTGTGAGAGGCGAGGTGTGGAGAGGTACCAAAACGACAGGCAATCTGCGAAATTTTCTGCTCGTTGTTCTTAAACAAAAAAAGAAAAAACCGACGCAGTCGGTAGGACTCGAACCTACGCTCCCAGAGGGAATCTGATTTCTAGTCAGACGCCTTAACCACTCGGCCACGACTGCTCGTAACGGAAGTTTCCCTGGAATCGTGAAAAACCCAACCGGTCTGCGCAGAATGTTGACAGGAAACGAACTCCGTGCACTGATTACGGCAGGGCTACCGTCGCTACGAGACGAGCCATTACGGAAACGTTAAAATCTTCGCCCGGACAGGGACTTGAACCCTGGACCCTTAGGTTAAAAGCCTAATGCTCTACCGACTGAGCTATCCGGGCTCACGCTCGTTGTGGATGGAGCGGCTGCAAGCAATGTAGATAACTGGAACGCGTGTGTAGGCGTACTACGGTAATTTCTGGCTTCTGGCGTAACTGGCGACTTCACCGACTTCCCACTGACGCTGGTAGCAGCCCAACAGCGGACCAGTGCCTCTTCTCCCTTTATTCCGGTGCCGACAGTAATTGCATCATGTGCCTGTTTTCCCCGATTACGTTCGGTCGAAGCTTCGGAAGGTGGGCGACAAACGACAGTTCGAAGGCCAAAACATGGATCGTTGAGTGCGCAAAAACTTCCGTTCCGGTACCGGGAATCGAACCCGGGCCTCCTGGGTGAAAGCCAGGTGTCCTAGCCACTAGACCACACCGGATTTGGTCGACAAGCGTGAGGTTTTCTCCGTCTCCTCTCGTATTTCGTGCTGAATCTGGACTCAGTGCAGTTCTCCGTTTGCGAGCATATTTGCGCCTACAGACTGGCATGGCGCACAGCTCGAAATTGACTATTCATTATTTTACTCCTAACAAGGGAAGAGAAAGATCAAAGTTGTACGTTGTCATAATTGGAAATAAACATATTGACGCTGAGGCGTAGACTCCTTGTGGATAACGAACGACAATTAAGTTCGTTCCCTAGCAACAGCAACGCCGTTAATTCAGCCATGATGTACAGCAAATTAAATGCCCCGGGTGAGGATCGAACTCACGACCTTAAGATTATGAGACTTACGCGCTACCTACTGCGCTACCGAGGCACGTTGCAAGTATCGTTACAGGAAACTTGGTAAGTCTCTCATATTAGAGATAGTTTGCGCTTTCTCAAGAATCTGTTGTGTTGCTACACGTGCTTTCCCTACTTGCTAGATTAAACTGCTGCCGCAGCTTTTTCAACGGAACGCAGCACTGCCCGAGTTTACAGTACATCGCCCTTGCGGCACCTGAACACAGCGGCCTGTTGGGCCAGGCCGACGTCAGAGTTCAGAAATAGCACGCGACCGTTCAAGTACGGTCTATTGCGTGCTGCGTGTATGGTTCTTCTCACAGCGAATCCTGCTATACATTCCTGAGGCTGGCGCAGCTCAGGCGAGGAATCGGCGCGGCAGCGTTATAGCGAGAACAGCAGAACGATGCATCAGCCGGGAATCTAACCCGAGCCGTCCGCATGCTAAGCGAGCATTCACCAATTTTTTTTTTTTTTTTTGTTCCCATTTCTTTCGTTGCATTTGTTAGGGGCGGACGTCCGATGGCGCCCGTTCAAGTTCATCGTTGACTCGGTCTTTTATTACAGAGGGCTGATAACTCTCAGACCGAACACGCTGAGCTATCGTGCCGGCAAGCCTTAAGATTATGAGACTTACGCGCTGCCTACTGCACTACTGAGGCACATGCCATTGAACCACCGATGCTCGACAAGCTGCCCGTGCTTCCCGAGCACTTTTCTGCAGGGGAAAGTGGGATTGCCACCCAGCGACGTCGGATACAACCGAAAAAAGTGCTACACACGCGGAGTGCTCCACTACACTGCCTTAAAACGAATGCTCATCTCTATCGTGTGAGTAACCTTGCGGCCGCGGCGACTAGTCTTGTCCAAAGACGCAGCGTGCGTGGAGGCGCTACCCGAATGCGTGTGGATGCACCCTCCTACCTCGTAAAGCGCCTGCAGCTACTATCACCGTGGGCCGCTGCTGGCGGGCAGGAAGCCGACACAGCGGGGCGTTGCGAGCATCGGCTGTGCGGTGGTGGTGTAATGGTGAGCATAGTTGCCTTCCAAGCAGTTGATCCGGGTTCGATTCCCGGCCACCGCAAGTGGCGCTAGTTTTTTCGTATGAGTATGTGAGCCGCGTGCTGTTAAATGAAGGTTTTTTTCGTCGTAGCTCCACGCAGGCCATCCTGTAGTATGTCCCGACTTGTCCCGACTTTGCTCGGCTGACGCGAAAGCTGACGCTTGGAATTCGCCCTTATCAAAAGGACAGGCACTATAAACGGCTGTGAGAGGCGAGGTGTGGAGAGGTACCAAAACGACAGGCAATCTGCGAAATTTTCTGCTCGTTGTTCTTAAACAAAAAAAGAAAAAACCGACGCAGTCGGTAGGACTCGAACCTACGCTCCCAGAGGGAATCTGATTTCTAGTCAGACGCCTTAACCACTCGGCCACGACTGCTCGTAACGGAAGTTTCCCTGGAATCGTGAAAAACCCAACCGGTCTGCGCAGAATGTTGACAGGAAACGAACTCCGTGCACTGATTACGGCAGGGCTACCGTCGCTACGAGACGAGCCATTACGGAAACGTTAAAATCTTCGCCCGGACAGGGACTTGAACCCTGGACCCTTAGGTTAAAAGCCTAATGCTCTACCGACTGAGCTATCCGGGCTCACGCTCGTTGTGGATGGAGCGGCTGCAAGCAATGTAGATAACTGGAACGCGTGTGTAGGCGTACTACGGTAATTTCTGGCTTCTGGCGTAACTGGCGACTTCACCGACTTCCCACTGACGCTGGTAGCAGCCCAACAGCGGACCAGTGCCTCTTCTCCCTTTATTCCGGTGCCGACAGTAATTGCATCATGTGCCTGTTTTCCCCGATTACGTTCGGTCGAAGCTTCGGAAGGTGGGCGACAAACGACAGTTCGAAGGCCAAAACATGGATCGTTGAGTGCGCAAAAACTTCCGTTCCGGTACCGGGAATCGAACCCGGGCCTCCTGGGTGAAAGCCAGGTATCCTAGCCACTAGACCACACCGGATTTGGTCGACAAGCGTGAGGTTTTCTCCGTCTCCTCTCGTATTTCGTGCTGAATCTGGACTCAGTGCAGTTCTCCGTTTGCGAGCATATTTGCGCCTACAGACTGGCATGGCGCACAGCTCGAAATTGACTATTCATTATTTTACTCCTAACAAGGGAAGAGAAAGATCAAAGTTGTACGTTGTCATAATTGGAAATAAACATATTGACGCTGAGGCGTAGACTCCTTGTGGATAACGAACGACAATTAAGTTCGTTCCCTAGCAACAGCAACGCCGTTAATTCAGCCATGATGTACAGCAAATTAAATGCCCCGGGTGAGGATCGAACTCACGACCTTAAGATTATGAGACTTACGCGCTACCTACTGCGCTACCGAGGCACGTTGCAAGTATCGTTACAGGAAACTTGGTAAGTCTCTCATATTAGAGATAGTTTGCGCTTTCTCAAGAATCTGTTGTGTTGCTACACGTGCTTTCCCTACTTGCTAGATTAAACTGCTGCCGCAGCTTTTTCAACGGAACGCAGCACTGCCCGAGTTTACAGTACATCGCCCTTGCGGCACCTGAACACAGCGGCCTGTTGGGCCAGGCCGACGTCAGAGTTCAGAAATAGCACGCGACCGTTCAAGTACGGTCTATTGCGTGCTGCGTGTATGGTTCTTCTCACAGCGAATCCTGCTATACATTCCTGAGGCTGGCGCAGCTCAGGCGAGGAATCGGCGCGGCAGCGTTATAGCGAGAACAGCAGAACGATGCATCAGCCGGGAATCTAACCCGAGCCGTCCGCATGCTAAGCGAGCATTCACCAATTTTTTTTTTTTTTTTTTGTTCCCATTTCTTTCGTTGCATTTGTTAGGGGCGGACGTCCGATGGCGCCCGTTCAAGTTCATCGTTGACTCGGTCTTTTATTACAGAGGGCTGATAACTCTCAGACCGAACACGCTGAGCTATCGTGCCGGCAAGCCTTAAGATTATGAGACTTACGCGCTGCCTACTGCACTACTGAGGCACATGCCATTGAACCACCGATGCTCGACAAGCTGCCCGTGCTTCCCGAGCACTTTTCTGCAGGGGAAAGTGGGATTGCCACCCAGCGACGTCGGATACAACCGAAAAAAGTGCTACACACGCGGAGTGCTCCACTACACTGCCTTAAAACGAATGCTCATCTCTATCGTGTGAGTAACCTTGCGGCCGCGGCGACTAGTCTTGTCCAAAGACGCAGCGTGCGTGGAGGCGCTACCCGAATGCGTGTGGATGCACCCTCCTACCTCGTAAAGCGCCTGCAGCTACTATCACCGTGGGCCGCTGCTGGCGGGCAGGAAGCCGACACAGCGGGGCGTTGCGAGCATCGGCTGTGCGGTGGTGGTGTAATGGTGAGCATAGTTGCCTTCCAAGCAGTTGATCCGGGTTCGATTCCCGGCCACCGCAAGTGGCGCTAGTTTTTTCGTATGAGTATGTGAGCCGCGTGCTGTTAAATGAAGGTTTTTTTCGTCGTAGCTCCACGCAGGCCATCCTGTAGTATGTCCCGACTTGTCCCGACTTTGCTCGGCTGACGCGAAAGCTGACGCTTGGAATTCGCCCTTATCAAAAGGACAGGCACTATAAACGGCTGTGAGAGGCGAGGTGTGGAGAGGTACCAAAACGACAGGCAATCTGCGAAATTTTCTGCTCGTTGTTCTTAAACAAAAAAAGAAAAAACCGACGCAGTCGGTAGGACTCGAACCTACGCTCCCAGAGGGAATCTGATTTCTAGTCAGACGCCTTAACCACTCGGCCACGACTGCTCGTAACGGAAGTTTCCCTGGAATCGTGAAAAACCCAACCGGTCTGCGCAGAATGTTGACAGGAAACGAACTCCGTGCACTGATTACGGCAGGGCTACCGTCGCTACGAGACGAGCCATTACGGAAACGTTAAAATCTTCGCCCGGACAGGGACTTGAACCCTGGACCCTTAGGTTAAAAGCCTAATGCTCTACCGACTGAGCTATCCGGGCTCACGCTCGTTGTGGATGGAGCGGCTGCAAGCAATGTAGATAACTGGAACGCGTGTGTAGGCGTACTACGGTAATTTCTGGCTTCTGGCGTAACTGGCGACTTCACCGACTTCCCACTGACGCTGGTAGCAGCCCAACAGCGGACCAGTGCCTCTTCTCCCTTTATTCCGGTGCCGACAGTAATTGCATCATGTGCCTGTTTTCCCCGATTACGTTCGGTCGAAGCTTCGGAAGGTGGGCGACAAACGACAGTTCGAAGGCCAAAACATGGATCGTTGAGTGCGCAAAAACTTCCGTTCCGGTACCGGGAATCGAACCCGGGCCTCCTGGGTGAAAGCCAGGTATCCTAGCCACTAGACCACACCGGATTTGGTCGACAAGCGTGAGGTTTTCTCCGTCTCCTCTCGTATTTCGTGCTGAATCTGGACTCAGTGCAGTTCTCCGTTTGCGAGCATATTTGCGCCTACAGACTGGCATGGCGCACAGCTCGAAATTGACTATTCATTATTTTACTCCTAACAAGGGAAGAGAAAGATCAAAGTTGTACGTTGTCATAATTGGAAATAAACATATTGACGCTGAGGCGTAGACTCCTTGTGGATAACGAACGACAATTAAGTTCGTTCCCTAGCAACAGCAACGCCGTTAATTCAGCCATGATGTACAGCAAATTAAATGCCCCGGGTGAGGATCGAACTCACGACCTTAAGATTATGAGACTTACGCGCTACCTACTGCGCTACCGAGGCACGTTGCAAGTATCGTTACAGGAAACTTGGTAAGTCTCTCATATTAGAGATAGTTTGCGCTTTCTCAAGAATCTGTTGTGTTGCTACACGTGCTTTCCCTACTTGCTAGATTAAACTGCTGCCGCAGCTTTTTCAACGGAACGCAGCACTGCCCGAGTTTACAGTACATCGCCCTTGCGGCACCTGAACACAGCGGCCTGTTGGGCCAGGCCGACGTCAGAGTTCAGAAATAGCACGCGACCGTTCAAGTACGGTCTATTGCGTGCTGCGTGTATGGTTCTTCTCACAGCGAATCCTGCTATACATTCCTGAGGCTGGCGCAGCTCAGGCGAGGAATCGGCGCGGCAGCGTTATAGCGAGAACAGCAGAACGATGCATCAGCCGGGAATCTAACCCGAGCCGTCCGCATGCTAAGCGAGCATTCACCAATTTTTTTTTTTTTTTTTTGTTCCCATTTCTTTCGTTGCATTTGTTAGGGGCGGACGTCCGATGGCGCCCGTTCAAGTTCATCGTTGACTCGGTCTTTTATTACAGAGGGCTGATAACTCTCAGACCGAACACGCTGAGCTATCGTGCCGGCAAGCCTTAAGATTATGAGACTTACGCGCTGCCTACTGCACTACTGAGGCACATGCCATTGAACCACCGATGCTCGACAAGCTGCCCGTGCTTCCCGAGCACTTTTCTGCAGGGGAAAGTGGGATTGCCACCCAGCGACGTCGGATACAACCGAAAAAAGTGCTACACACGCGGAGTGCTCCACTACACTGCCTTAAAACGAATGCTCATCTCTATCGTGTGAGTAACCTTGCGGCCGCGGCGACTAGTCTTGTCCAAAGACGCAGCGTGCGTGGAGGCGCTACCCGAATGCGTGTGGATGCACCCTCCTACCTCGTAAAGCGCCTGCAGCTACTATCACCGTGGGCCGCTGCTGGCGGGCAGGAAGCCGACACAGCGGGGCGTTGCGAGCATCGGCTGTGCGGTGGTGGTGTAATGGTGAGCATAGTTGCCTTCCAAGCAGTTGATCCGGGTTCGATTCCCGGCCACCGCAAGTGGCGCTAGTTTTTTCGTATGAGTATGTGAGCCGCGTGCTGTTAAATGAAGGTTTTTTTCGTCGTAGCTCCACGCAGGCCATCCTGTAGTATGTCCCGACTTGTCCCGACTTTGCTCGGCTGACGCGAAAGCTGACGCTTGGAATTCGCCCTTATCAAAAGGACAGGCACTATAAACGGCTGTGAGAGGCGAGGTGTGGAGAGGTACCAAAACGACAGGCAATCTGCGAAATTTTCTGCTCGTTGTTCTTAAACAAAAAAAGAAAAAACCGACGCAGTCGGTAGGACTCGAACCTACGCTCCCAGAGGGAATCTGATTTCTAGTCAGACGCCTTAACCACTCGGCCACGACTGCTCGTAACGGAAGTTTCCCTGGAATCGTGAAAAACCCAACCGGTCTGCGCAGAATGTTGACAGGAAACGAACTCCGTGCACTGATTACGGCAGGGCTACCGTCGCTACGAGACGAGCCATTACGGAAACGTTAAAATCTTCGCCCGGACAGGGACTTGAACCCTGGACCCTTAGGTTAAAAGCCTAATGCTCTACCGACTGAGCTATCCGGGCTCACGCTCGTTGTGGATGGAGCGGCTGCAAGCAATGTAGATAACTGGAACGCGTGTGTAGGCGTACTACGGTAATTTCTGGCTTCTGGCGTAACTGGCGACTTCACCGACTTCCCACTGACGCTGGTAGCAGCCCAACAGCGGACCAGTGCCTCTTCTCCCTTTATTCCGGTGCCGACAGTAATTGCATCATGTGCCTGTTTTCCCCGATTACGTTCGGTCGAAGCTTCGGAAGGTGGGCGACAAACGACAGTTCGAAGGCCAAAACATGGATCGTTGAGTGCGCAAAAACTTCCGTTCCGGTACCGGGAATCGAACCCGGGCCTCCTGGGTGAAAGCCAGGTATCCTAGCCACTAGACCACACCGGATTTGGTCGACAAGCGTGAGGTTTTCTCCGTCTCCTCTCGTATTTCGTGCTGAATCTGGACTCAGTGCAGTTCTCCGTTTGCGAGCATATTTGCGCCTACAGACTGGCATGGCGCACAGCTCGAAATTGACTATTCATTATTTTACTCCTAACAAGGGAAGAGAAAGATCAAAGTTGTACGTTGTCATAATTGGAAATAAACATATTGACGCTGAGGCGTAGACTCCTTGTGGATAACGAACGACAATTAAGTTCGTTCCCTAGCAACAGCAACGCCGTTAATTCAGCCATGATGTACAGCAAATTAAATGCCCCGGGTGAGGATCGAACTCACGACCTTAAGATTATGAGACTTACGCGCTACCTACTGCGCTACCGAGGCACGTTGCAAGTATCGTTACAGGAAACTTGGTAAGTCTCTCATATTAGAGATAGTTTGCGCTTTCTCAAGAATCTGTTGTGTTGCTACACGTGCTTTCCCTACTTGCTAGATTAAACTGCTGCCGCAGCTTTTTCAACGGAACGCAGCACTGCCCGAGTTTACAGTACATCGCCCTTGCGGCACCTGAACACAGCGGCCTGTTGGGCCAGGCCGACGTCAGAGTTCAGAAATAGCACGCGACCGTTCAAGTACGGTCTATTGCGTGCTGCGTGTATGGTTCTTCTCACAGCGAATCCTGCTATACATTCCTGAGGCTGGCGCAGCTCAGGCGAGGAATCGGCGCGGCAGCGTTATAGCGAGAACAGCAGAACGATGCATCAGCCGGGAATCTAACCCGAGCCGTCCGCATGCTAAGCGAGCATTCACCAATTTTTTTTTTTTTTTTTGTTCCCATTTCTTTCGTTGCATTTGTTAGGGGCGGACGTCCGATGGCGCCCGTTCAAGTTCATCGTTGACTCGGTCTTTTATTACAGAGGGCTGATAACTCTCAGACCGAACACGCTGAGCTATCGTGCCGGCAAGCCTTAAGATTATGAGACTTACGCGCTGCCTACTGCACTACTGAGGCACATGCCATTGAACCACCGATGCTCGACAAGCTGCCCGTGCTTCCCGAGCACTTTTCTGCAGGGGAAAGTGGGATTGCCACCCAGCGACGTCGGATACAACCGAAAAAAGTGCTACACACGCGGAGTGCTCCACTACACTGCCTTAAAACGAATGCTCATCTCTATCGTGTGAGTAACCTTGCGGCCGCGGCGACTAGTCTTGTCCAAAGACGCAGCGTGCGTGGAGGCGCTACCCGAATGCGTGTGGATGCACCCTCCTACCTCGTAAAGCGCCTGCAGCTACTATCACCGTGGGCCGCTGCTGGCGGGCAGGAAGCCGACACAGCGGGGCGTTGCGAGCATCGGCTGTGCGGTGGTGGTGTAATGGTGAGCATAGTTGCCTTCCAAGCAGTTGATCCGGGTTCGATTCCCGGCCACCGCAAGTGGCGCTAGTTTTTTCGTATGAGTATGTGAGCCGCGTGCTGTTAAATGAAGGTTTTTTTCGTCGTAGCTCCACGCAGGCCATCCTGTAGTATGTCCCGACTTGTCCCGACTTTGCTCGGCTGACGCGAAAGCTGACGCTTGGAATTCGCCCTTATCAAAAGGACAGGCACTATAAACGGCTGTGAGAGGCGAGGTGTGGAGAGGTACCAAAACGACAGGCAATCTGCGAAATTTTCTGCTCGTTGTTCTTAAACAAAAAAAGAAAAAACCGACGCAGTCGGTAGGACTCGAACCTACGCTCCCAGAGGGAATCTGATTTCTAGTCAGACGCCTTAACCACTCGGCCACGACTGCTCGTAACGGAAGTTTCCCTGGAATCGTGAAAAACCCAACCGGTCTGCGCAGAATGTTGACAGGAAACGAACTCCGTGCACTGATTACGGCAGGGCTACCGTCGCTACGAGACGAGCCATTACGGAAACGTTAAAATCTTCGCCCGGACAGGGACTTGAACCCTGGACCCTTAGGTTAAAAGCCTAATGCTCTACCGACTGAGCTATCCGGGCTCACGCTCGTTGTGGATGGAGCGGCTGCAAGCAATGTAGATAACTGGAACGCGTGTGTAGGCGTACTACGGTAATTTCTGGCTTCTGGCGTAACTGGCGACTTCACCGACTTCCCACTGACGCTGGTAGCAGCCCAACAGCGGACCAGTGCCTCTTC
The DNA here is from genome assembly GCF_023864345.2 of Schistocerca serialis cubense. Classification (NCBI taxonomy): domain Eukaryota; kingdom Metazoa; phylum Arthropoda; class Insecta; order Orthoptera; family Acrididae; genus Schistocerca; species Schistocerca serialis. The sequence continues at coordinate 21,224 of NW_026047595.1, forward strand.
TCCCTTTATTCCGGTGCCGACAGTAATTGCATCATGTGCCTGTTTTCCCCGATTACGTTCGGTCGAAGCTTCGGAAGGTGGGCGACAAACGACAGTTCGAAGGCCAAAACATGGATCGTTGAGTGCGCAAAAACTTCCGTTCCGGTACCGGGAATCGAACCCGGGCCTCCTGGGTGAAAGCCAGGTATCCTAGCCACTAGACCACACCGGATTTGGTCGACAAGCGTGAGGTTTTCTCCGTCTCCTCTCGTATTTCGTGCTGAATCTGGACTCAGTGCAGTTCTCCGTTTGCGAGCATATTTGCGCCTACAGACTGGCATGGCGCACAGCTCGAAATTGACTATTCATTATTTTACTCCTAACAAGGGAAGAGAAAGATCAAAGTTGTACGTTGTCATAATTGGAAATAAACATATTGACGCTGAGGCGTAGACTCCTTGTGGATAACGAACGACAATTAAGTTCGTTCCCTAGCAACAGCAACGCCGTTAATTCAGCCATGATGTACAGCAAATTAAATGCCCCGGGTGAGGATCGAACTCACGACCTTAAGATTATGAGACTTACGCGCTACCTACTGCGCTACCGAGGCACGTTGCAAGTATCGTTACAGGAAACTTGGTAAGTCTCTCATATTAGAGATAGTTTGCGCTTTCTCAAGAATCTGTTGTGTTGCTACACGTGCTTTCCCTACTTGCTAGATTAAACTGCTGCCGCAGCTTTTTCAACGGAACGCAGCACTGCCCGAGTTTACAGTACATCGCCCTTGCGGCACCTGAACACAGCGGCCTGTTGGGCCAGGCCGACGTCAGAGTTCAGAAATAGCACGCGACCGTTCAAGTACGGTCTATTGCGTGCTGCGTGTATGGTTCTTCTCACAGCGAATCCTGCTATACATTCCTGAGGCTGGCGCAGCTCAGGCGAGGAATCGGCGCGGCAGCGTTATAGCGAGAACAGCAGAACGATGCATCAGCCGGGAATCTAACCCGAGCCGTCCGCATGCTAAGCGAGCATTCACCAATTTTTTTTTTTTTTTTTTTGTTCCCATTTCTTTCGTTGCATTTGTTAGGGGCGGACGTCCGATGGCGCCCGTTCAAGTTCATCGTTGACTCGGTCTTTTATTACAGAGGGCTGATAACTCTCAGACCGAACACGCTGAGCTATCGTGCCGGCAAGCCTTAAGATTATGAGACTTACGCGCTGCCTACTGCACTACTGAGGCACATGCCATTGAACCACCGATGCTCGACAAGCTGCCCGTGCTTCCCGAGCACTTTTCTGCAGGGGAAAGTGGGATTGCCACCCAGCGACGTCGGATACAACCGAAAAAAGTGCTACACACGCGGAGTGCTCCACTACACTGCCTTAAAACGAATGCTCATCTCTATCGTGTGAGTAACCTTGCGGCCGCGGCGACTAGTCTTGTCCAAAGACGCAGCGTGCGTGGAGGCGCTACCCGAATGCGTGTGGATGCACCCTCCTACCTCGTAAAGCGCCTGCAGCTACTATCACCGTGGGCCGCTGCTGGCGGGCAGGAAGCCGACACAGCGGGGCGTTGCGAGCATCGGCTGTGCGGTGGTGGTGTAATGGTGAGCATAGTTGCCTTCCAAGCAGTTGATCCGGGTTCGATTCCCGGCCACCGCAAGTGGCGCTAGTTTTTTCGTATGAGTATGTGAGCCGCGTGCTGTTAAATGAAGGTTTTTTTCGTCGTAGCTCCACGCAGGCCATCCTGTAGTATGTCCCGACTTGTCCCGACTTTGCTCGGCTGACGCGAAAGCTGACGCTTGGAATTCGCCCTTATCAAAAGGACAGGCACTATAAACGGCTGTGAGAGGCGAGGTGTGGAGAGGTACCAAAACGACAGGCAATCTGCGAAATTTTCTGCTCGTTGTTCTTAAACAAAAAAAGAAAAAACCGACGCAGTCGGTAGGACTCGAACCTACGCTCCCAGAGGGAATCTGATTTCTAGTCAGACGCCTTAACCACTCGGCCACGACTGCTCGTAACGGAAGTTTCCCTGGAATCGTGAAAAACCCAACCGGTCTGCGCAGAATGTTGACAGGAAACGAACTCCGTGCACTGATTACGGCAGGGCTACCGTCGCTACGAGACGAGCCATTACGGAAACGTTAAAATCTTCGCCCGGACAGGGACTTGAACCCTGGACCCTTAGGTTAAAAGCCTAATGCTCTACCGACTGAGCTATCCGGGCTCACGCTCGTTGTGGATGGAGCGGCTGCAAGCAATGTAGATAACTGGAACGCGTGTGTAGGCGTACTACGGTAATTTCTGGCTTCTGGCGTAACTGGCGACTTCACCGACTTCCCACTGACGCTGGTAGCAGCCCAACAGCGGACCAGTGCCTCTTCTCCCTTTATTCCGGTGCCGACAGTAATTGCATCATGTGCCTGTTTTCCCCGATTACGTTCGGTCGAAGCTTCGGAAGGTGGGCGACAAACGACAGTTCGAAGGCCAAAACATGGATCGTTGAGTGCGCAAAAACTTCCGTTCCGGTACCGGGAATCGAACCCGGGCCTCCTGGGTGAAAGCCAGGTGTCCTAGCCACTAGACCACACCGGATTTGGTCGACAAGCGTGAGGTTTTCTCCGTCTCCTCTCGTATTTCGTGCTGAATCTGGACTCAGTGCAGTTCTCCGTTTGCGAGCATATTTGCGCCTACAGACTGGCATGGCGCACAGCTCGAAATTGACTATTCATTATTTTACTCCTAACAAGGGAAGAGAAAGATCAAAGTTGTACGTTGTCATAATTGGAAATAAACATATTGACGCTGAGGCGTAGACTCCTTGTGGATAACGAACGACAATTAAGTTCGTTCCCTAGCAACAGCAACGCCGTTAATTCAGCCATGATGTACAGCAAATTAAATGCCCCGGGTGAGGATCGAACTCACGACCTTAAGATTATGAGACTTACGCGCTACCTACTGCGCTACCGAGGCACGTTGCAAGTATCGTTACAGGAAACTTGGTAAGTCTCTCATATTAGAGATAGTTTGCGCTTTCTCAAGAATCTGTTGTGTTGCTACACGTGCTTTCCCTACTTGCTAGATTAAACTGCTGCCGCAGCTTTTTCAACGGAACGCAGCACTGCCCGAGTTTACAGTACATCGCCCTTGCGGCACCTGAACACAGCGGCCTGTTGGGCCAGGCCGACGTCAGAGTTCAGAAATAGCACGCGACCGTTCAAGTACGGTCTATTGCGTGCTGCGTGTATGGTTCTTCTCACAGCGAATCCTGCTATACATTCCTGAGGCTGGCGCAGCTCAGGCGAGGAATCGGCGCGGCAGCGTTATAGCGAGAACAGCAGAACGATGCATCAGCCGGGAATCTAACCCGAGCCGTCCGCATGCTAAGCGAGCATTCACCAATTTTTTTTTTTTTTTTTGTTCCCATTTCTTTCGTTGCATTTGTTAGGGGCGGACGTCCGATGGCGCCCGTTCAAGTTCATCGTTGACTCGGTCTTTTATTACAGAGGGCTGATAACTCTCAGACCGAACACGCTGAGCTATCGTGCCGGCAAGCCTTAAGATTATGAGACTTACGCGCTGCCTACTGCACTACTGAGGCACATGCCATTGAACCACCGATGCTCGACAAGCTGCCCGTGCTTCCCGAGCACTTTTCTGCAGGGGAAAGTGGGATTGCCACCCAGCGACGTCGGATACAACCGAAAAAAGTGCTACACACGCGGAGTGCTCCACTACACTGCCTTAAAACGAATGCTCATCTCTATCGTGTGAGTAACCTTGCGGCCGCGGCGACTAGTCTTGTCCAAAGACGCAGCGTGCGTGGAGGCGCTACCCGAATGCGTGTGGATGCACCCTCCTACCTCGTAAAGCGCCTGCAGCTACTATCACCGTGGGCCGCTGCTGGCGGGCAGGAAGCCGACACAGCGGGGCGTTGCGAGCATCGGCTGTGCGGTGGTGGTGTAATGGTGAGCATAGTTGCCTTCCAAGCAGTTGATCCGGGTTCGATTCCCGGCCACCGCAAGTGGCGCTAGTTTTTTCGTATGAGTATGTGAGCCGCGTGCTGTTAAATGAAGGTTTTTTTCGTCGTAGCTCCACGCAGGCCATCCTGTAGTATGTCCCGACTTGTCCCGACTTTGCTCGGCTGACGCGAAAGCTGACGCTTGGAATTCGCCCTTATCAAAAGGACAGGCACTATAAACGGCTGTGAGAGGCGAGGTGTGGAGAGGTACCAAAACGACAGGCAATCTGCGAAATTTTCTGCTCGTTGTTCTTAAACAAAAAAAGAAAAAACCGACGCAGTCGGTAGGACTCGAACCTACGCTCCCAGAGGGAATCTGATTTCTAGTCAGACGCCTTAACCACTCGGCCACGACTGCTCGTAACGGAAGTTTCCCTGGAATCGTGAAAAACCCAACCGGTCTGCGCAGAATGTTGACAGGAAACGAACTCCGTGCACTGATTACGGCAGGGCTACCGTCGCTACGAGACGAGCCATTACGGAAACGTTAAAATCTTCGCCCGGACAGGGACTTGAACCCTGGACCCTTAGGTTAAAAGCCTAATGCTCTACCGACTGAGCTATCCGGGCTCACGCTCGTTGTGGATGGAGCGGCTGCAAGCAATGTAGATAACTGGAACGCGTGTGTAGGCGTACTACGGTAATTTCTGGCTTCTGGCGTAACTGGCGACTTCACCGACTTCCCACTGACGCTGGTAGCAGCCCAACAGCGGACCAGTGCCTCTTCTCCCTTTATTCCGGTGCCGACAGTAATTGCATCATGTGCCTGTTTTCCCCGATTACGTTCGGTCGAAGCTTCGGAAGGTGGGCGACAAACGACAGTTCGAAGGCCAAAACATGGATCGTTGAGTGCGCAAAAACTTCCGTTCCGGTACCGGGAATCGAACCCGGGCCTCCTGGGTGAAAGCCAGGTATCCTAGCCACTAGACCACACCGGATTTGGTCGACAAGCGTGAGGTTTTCTCCGTCTCCTCTCGTATTTCGTGCTGAATCTGGACTCAGTGCAGTTCTCCGTTTGCGAGCATATTTGCGCCTACAGACTGGCATGGCGCACAGCTCGAAATTGACTATTCATTATTTTACTCCTAACAAGGGAAGAGAAAGATCAAAGTTGTACGTTGTCATAATTGGAAATAAACATATTGACGCTGAGGCGTAGACTCCTTGTGGATAACGAACGACAATTAAGTTCGTTCCCTAGCAACAGCAACGCCGTTAATTCAGCCATGATGTACAGCAAATTAAATGCCCCGGGTGAGGATCGAACTCACGACCTTAAGATTATGAGACTTACGCGCTACCTACTGCGCTACCGAGGCACGTTGCAAGTATCGTTACAGGAAACTTGGTAAGTCTCTCATATTAGAGATAGTTTGCGCTTTCTCAAGAATCTGTTGTGTTGCTACACGTGCTTTCCCTACTTGCTAGATTAAACTGCTGCCGCAGCTTTTTCAACGGAACGCAGCACTGCCCGAGTTTACAGTACATCGCCCTTGCGGCACCTGAACACAGCGGCCTGTTGGGCCAGGCCGACGTCAGAGTTCAGAAATAGCACGCGACCGTTCAAGTACGGTCTATTGCGTGCTGCGTGTATGGTTCTTCTCACAGCGAATCCTGCTATACATTCCTGAGGCTGGCGCAGCTCAGGCGAGGAATCGGCGCGGCAGCGTTATAGCGAGAACAGCAGAACGATGCATCAGCCGGGAATCTAACCCGAGCCGTCCGCATGCTAAGCGAGCATTCACCAATTTTTTTTTTTTTTTTTTGTTCCCATTTCTTTCGTTGCATTTGTTAGGGGCGGACGTCCGATGGCGCCCGTTCAAGTTCATCGTTGACTCGGTCTTTTATTACAGAGGGCTGATAACTCTCAGACCGAACACGCTGAGCTATCGTGCCGGCAAGCCTTAAGATTATGAGACTTACGCGCTGCCTACTGCACTACTGAGGCACATGCCATTGAACCACCGATGCTCGACAAGCTGCCCGTGCTTCCCGAGCACTTTTCTGCAGGGGAAAGTGGGATTGCCACCCAGCGACGTCGGATACAACCGAAAAAAGTGCTACACACGCGGAGTGCTCCACTACACTGCCTTAAAACGAATGCTCATCTCTATCGTGTGAGTAACCTTGCGGCCGCGGCGACTAGTCTTGTCCAAAGACGCAGCGTGCGTGGAGGCGCTACCCGAATGCGTGTGGATGCACCCTCCTACCTCGTAAAGCGCCTGCAGCTACTATCACCGTGGGCCGCTGCTGGCGGGCAGGAAGCCGACACAGCGGGGCGTTGCGAGCATCGGCTGTGCGGTGGTGGTGTAATGGTGAGCATAGTTGCCTTCCAAGCAGTTGATCCGGGTTCGATTCCCGGCCACCGCAAGTGGCGCTAGTTTTTTCGTATGAGTATGTGAGCCGCGTGCTGTTAAATGAAGGTTTTTTTCGTCGTAGCTCCACGCAGGCCATCCTGTAGTATGTCCCGACTTGTCCCGACTTTGCTCGGCTGACGCGAAAGCTGACGCTTGGAATTCGCCCTTATCAAAAGGACAGGCACTATAAACGGCTGTGAGAGGCGAGGTGTGGAGAGGTACCAAAACGACAGGCAATCTGCGAAATTTTCTGCTCGTTGTTCTTAAACAAAAAAAGAAAAAACCGACGCAGTCGGTAGGACTCGAACCTACGCTCCCAGAGGGAATCTGATTTCTAGTCAGACGCCTTAACCACTCGGCCACGACTGCTCGTAACGGAAGTTTCCCTGGAATCGTGAAAAACCCAACCGGTCTGCGCAGAATGTTGACAGGAAACGAACTCCGTGCACTGATTACGGCAGGGCTACCGTCGCTACGAGACGAGCCATTACGGAAACGTTAAAATCTTCGCCCGGACAGGGACTTGAACCCTGGACCCTTAGGTTAAAAGCCTAATGCTCTACCGACTGAGCTATCCGGGCTCACGCTCGTTGTGGATGGAGCGGCTGCAAGCAATGTAGATAACTGGAACGCGTGTGTAGGCGTACTACGGTAATTTCTGGCTTCTGGCGTAACTGGCGACTTCACCGACTTCCCACTGACGCTGGTAGCAGCCCAACAGCGGACCAGTGCCTCTTCTCCCTTTATTCCGGTGCCGACAGTAATTGCATCATGTGCCTGTTTTCCCCGATTACGTTCGGTCGAAGCTTCGGAAGGTGGGCGACAAACGACAGTTCGAAGGCCAAAACATGGATCGTTGAGTGCGCAAAAACTTCCGTTCCGGTACCGGGAATCGAACCCGGGCCTCCTGGGTGAAAGCCAGGTATCCTAGCCACTAGACCACACCGGATTTGGTCGACAAGCGTGAGGTTTTCTCCGTCTTCTCTCGTATTTCGTGCTGAATCTGGACTCAGTGCAGTTCTCCGTTTGCGAGCATATTTGCGCCTACAGACTGGCATGGCGCACAGCTCGAAATTGACTATTCATTATTTTACTCCTAACAAGGGAAGAGAAAGATCAAAGTTGTACGTTGTCATAATTGGAAATAAACATATTGACGCTGAGGCGTGGATAACGAACGACAATTAAGTTCGTTCCCTAGCAACAGCAACGCCGTTAATTCAGCCATGATGTACAGCAAATTAAATGCCCCGGGTGAGGATCGAACTCACGACCTTAAGATTATGAGACTTACGCGCTACCTACTGCGCTACCGAGGCACGTTGCAAGTAACGTTACAGGAAACTTGGTAAGTCTCTCATATTAGAGATAGACAGTTTGCACTTTCTCAAGAATGTGTTGTGTTGCTACACGTGCTTTCCCTACTTGCTAGATTAAACTGCTGCCGCAGCTTTTTCAACGGAACGCAGCACTGCCCGAGTTTACAGTACATCGCCCTAGCGGCACCTGAACACAGCGGCCTGTTGGGCCAGGCCGACGTCAGAGTTCAGAAATAGCACGCGACCGTTCAAGTACGGTCTATTGCGTGCTGCGTGTATGGTTCTTCTCACAGCGAATCCAGCTATACACTCCTGAGGCTGACGCAGCTCAGGCGAGGAATCGGCGCGGCAGCATTATAGCGAGAACAGCAGAACGATGCATAGGCCGGGAATCGAACCCGAGCCGTCCGCATGCTAAGCGAGCATTCACCAATTTTTTTTTTTTTGTTCCCATTTCTTTCGTTGCATTTGTTAGGGGCGGACGTCCGATGGCGCCCGTTCAAGTTCATCGTTGACTCGGTCTTTTATTACAGAGGGCAGATAACTCTCAGACCGAACACGCTGAGCTATCGTGCCGGCAAGCCTTAAGATTATGAGACTTACGCGCTGCCTACTGCACTACTGAGGCACATGCCATTGAACCACCGATGCTCGACAAGCTGCCCGTGCTTCCCGAGCACTTTTCTGCAGGGGAAGGTGGGATTGCCACCCAGCGACGTCGGATACAACCGAAAAAAGTGCTACACACGCGGAGTGCTCCACTACACTGCCTTAAAACGAATGCTCATCTCTATCGTGTGAGTAACCTTGCGGCCGCGGCGACTAGTCTTGTCCAAAGACGCAGCGTGCGTGGAGGCGCTACCCGAATGCGTGTGGATGCACCCTCCTACCTCGTAAAGCGCCTGCAGCTACTATCACCGTGGGCCGCTGCTGGCGGGCAGGAGGCCGACACAGCGGGGCGTTGCGAGCAGCGGCTGTGCGGTGGTGGTGTAATGGTGAGCATAGTTGCCTTCCAAGCAGTTGATCCGGGTTCGATTCCCGGCCACCGCAAGTGGCGCTAGTTTTTTCGTATGAGTATGTGAGCCGCGTGCTGTTAAATGAAGGTTTTTTTCGTCGTAGCTCCACGCAGGCCATCCTGTAGTATGTCCCGACTTGTCCCGACTTTGCTCGGCTGACGCGAAAGCTGACGCTTGGAATTCGCCCTTATCAAAAGGACAGGCACTATAAACGGCTGTGAGAGCGAGGTGTGGAGAGGTACCAAAACGACAGGCAATCTGCGAAATTTTCTGCTCGTTGTTCTTAAACAAAAAAAGAAAAAACCGACGCAGTCGGTAGGACTCGAACCTACGCTCCCAGAGGGAATCTGATTTCTAGTCAGACGCCTTAACCACTCGGCCACGACTGCTCGTAACGGAAGTTTCCCTGGAATCGTGAAAAACCCAACCGGTCTGCGCAGAATGTTGACAGGAAACGAACTCCGTGCACTGATTACGGCAGGGCTACCGTCGCTACGAGACGAGCCATTACGGAAACGTTAAAATCTTCGCCCGGACAGGGACTTGAACCCTGGACCCTTAGGTTAAAAGCCTAATGCTCTACCGACTGAGCTATCCGGGCTCACGCTCGTTGTGGATGGAGCGGCTGCAAGCAATGTAAATAACTGGAACGCGTGTGTAGGCGTACTACGGTAATTTCTGGCTTCTGGCGCAACTGGCGACTTCACCGACTTCCCACTGACGCTGGTAGCAGCCCAACAGCGGACCAGTGCCTCTTCTCCCTTTATTCCGGTGCCGACAGTAATTGCATCATGTGCCTGTTTTCCCCGATTACGTTCGGTCGAAGCTTCGGAAGGTGGGCGACAAACGACAGTTCGAAGGCCAAAACATGGAGCGTTGAGTGCGCAAAAACTTCCGTTCCGGTACCGGGAATCGAACCCGGGCCTCCTGGGTGAAAGCCAGGTATCCTAGCCACTAGACCACACCGGATTTGGTCGATAAGCGTGAGGTTTTCTCCGTCTCCTCTCGTATTTCGTGCTGAATCTGGACTCAGTGCAGTTCTCCGTTTGCGAGCATATTTGCGCCTACAGACTGGCATGGCGCACAGCTCGAAATTGACTATTCATTATTTTACTCCTAACAAGGGAAGAGAAAGATCAAAGTTGTACGTTGTCATAATTGGAAATAAACATATTGACGCTGAGGCGTGGATAACGAACGACAATTAAGTTCGTTCCCTAGCAACAGCAACGCCGTTAATTCAGCCATGATGTACAGCAAATTAAATGCCCCGGGTGAGGATCGAACTCACGACCTTAAGATTATGAGACTTACGCGCTACCTACTGCGCTACCGAGGCACGTTGCAAGTAACGTTACAGGAAACTTGGTAAGTCTCTCATATTAGAGATAGACAGTTTGCACTTTCTCAAGAATGTGTTGTGTTGCTACACGTGCTTTCCCTACTTGCTAGATTAAACTGCTGCCGCAGCTTTTTCAACGGAACGCAGCACTGCCCGAGTTTACAGTACATCGCCCTAGCGGCACCTGAACACAGCGGCCTGTTGGGCCAGGCCGACGTCAGAGTTCAGAAATAGCACGCGACCGTTCAAGTACGGTCTATTGCGTGCTGCGTGTATGGTTCTTCTCACAGCGAATCCAGCTATACACTCCTGAGGCTGACGCAGCTCAGGCGAGGAATCGGCGCGGCAGCATTATAGCGAGAACAGCAGAACGATGCATAGGCCGGGAATCGAACCCGAGCCGTCCGCATGCTAAGCGAGCATTCACCAATTTTTTTTTTTTGTTCCCATTTCTTTCGTTGCATTTGTTAGGGGCGGACGTCCGATGGCGCCCGTTCAAGTTCATCGTTGACTCGGTCTTTTATTACAGAGGGCAGATAACTCTCAGACCGAACACGCTGAGCTATCGTGCCGGCAAGCCTTAAGATTATGAGACTTACGCGCTGCCTACTGCACTACTGAGGCACATGCCATTGAACCACCGATGCTCGACAAGCTGCCCGTGCTTCCCGAGCACTTTTCTGCAGGGGAAGGTGGGATTGCCACCCAGCGACGTCGGATACAACCGAAAAAAGTGCTACACACGCGGAGTGCTCCACTACACTGCCTTAAAACGAATGCTCATCTCTATCGTGTGAGTAACCTTGCGGCCGCGGCGACTAGTCTTGTCCAAAGACGCAGCGTGCGTGGAGGCGCTACCCGAATGCGTGTGGATGCACCCTCCTACCTCGTAAAGCGCCTGCAGCTACTATCACCGTGGGCCGCTGCTGGCGGGCAGGAGGCCGACACAGCGGGGCGTTGCGAGCAGCGGCTGTGCGGTGGTGGTGTAATGGTGAGCATAGTTGCCTTCCAAGCAGTTGATCCGGGTTCGATTCCCGGCCACCGCAAGTGGCGCTAGTTTTTTCGTATGAGTATGTGAGCCGCGTGCTGTTAAATGAAGGTTTTTTTCGTCGTAGCTCCACGCAGGCCATCCTGTAGTATGTCCCGACTTGTCCCGACTTTGCTCGGCTGACGCGAAAGCTGACGCTTGGAATTCGCCCTTATCAAAAGGACAGGCACTATAAACGGCTGTGAGAGCGAGGTGTGGAGAGGTACCAAAACGACAGGCAATCTGCGAAATTTTCTGCTCGTTGTTCTTAAACAAAAAAAGAAAAAACCGACGCAGTCGGTAGGACTCGAACCTACGCTCCCAGAGGGAATCTGATTTCTAGTCAGACGCCTTAACCACTCGGCCACGACTGCTCGTAACGGAAGTTTCCCTGGAATCGTGAAAAACCCAACCGGTCTGCGCAGAATGTTGACAGGAAACGAACTCCGTGCACTGATTACGGCAGGGCTACCGTCGCTACGAGACGAGCCATTACGGAAACGTTAAAATCTTCGCCCGGACAGGGACTTGAACCCTGGACCCTTAGGTTAAAAGCCTAATGCTCTACCGACTGAGCTATCCGGGCTCACGCTCGTTGTGGATGGAGCGGCTGCAAGCAATGTAAATAACTGGAACGCGTGTGTAGGCGTACTACGGTAATTTCTGGCTTCTGGCGCAACTGGCGACTTCACCGACTTCCCACTGACGCTGGTAGCAGCCCAACAGCGGACCAGTGCCTCTTCTCCCTTTATTCCGGTGCCGACAGTAATTGCATCATGTGCCTGTTTTCCCCGATTACGTTCGGTCGAAGCTTCGGAAGGTGGGCGACAAACGACAGTTCGAAGGCCAAAACATGGAGCGTTGAGTGCGCAAAAACTTCCGTTCCGGTACCGGGAATCGAACCCGGGCCTCCTGGGTGAAAGCCAGGTATCCTAGCCACTAGACCACACCGGATTTGGTCGATAAGCGTGAGGTTTTCTCCGTCTCCTCTCGTATTTCGTGCTGAATCTGGACTCAGTGCAGTTCTCCGTTTGCGAGCATATTTGCGCCTACAGACTGGCATGGCGCACAGCTCGAAATTGACTATTCAT
>NW_026047596.1:0-65542 GCF_023864345.2 Schistocerca serialis cubense
GCACCGCTGACGCTAGTTTTGTGGTCGTCTTAAAACGATGGACATACCTCCAAGCAGCTGCGAGATCTTAGAAAAGAAACGCTGCACCACTGCCTTTGCCGCACTCGAATGATTGAATTGCGATTCTTAAAAGAAATGAATGTTCGCTCTGTCCTACACTTTCGAGCACATCTGTGTACTCACGATCTCAGCGACGGCTTTCTGCAGTCCCCAGCGTCAGTGCGAGGTGAACCGATGGCCACAGTAAGCAGCGGTCGTCGCGAAACTCAGTATTCTTAAACGGAAACTTTCGTCTTGTTGAGAATGGCGTCACTGGTTTGCACCCGCATTCGCCCACGCATGTCACATGTGTGCGAAACTTTTTGCTCCTCTTTACGCAAAATCCGCACGCAGCCGGTAGGATTCGAACCTACGCTCCCAGAGGGAATCTGATTTCGAGTCAGACCGCCTTAACCACTCGGCCACGACTGCTGGTAGCGCGGTGTTGTCCCGACACATGCAACTGCTACCGTTTTAAAGCACTGTGGTGTCAGAAAACGGCGTAGCTTCATTATTTTCCGTAGCGTTTCCACCGCTACCAGACGAATCGCTACCAAAGTATTAAAATTTCCGCCGGACAGGGACTTGAACCCTGGACCCTTAGGTTAAAAGCCTAATGCTCTACCGACTGAGCTATCCGGGCTCACACGACGCTGTGATACCTCTCACGATGCACAACTATACATTGACTCATGTCGTTTACTGTTGTGCAATCGCTGCATGGGGCCGTTACTAATAAAACGTCGCCTAAATGCTGTCTGCAGACTTATCGCACTAAGCTCGTAACACACTATCGAAGACTGCTGACACACGATGCAACAACAAATTGCAGGAGTCGTTGCGTCTCATACGTTGGAGCAGAGAATTTACATATTTTGTCGACACTCACTGGGCAATTGGAAAATTCGCAAGCATTTCGAATGCAATGTTTCCCACGTTTTCGCTCGTTTCACGGTTCCGTTGAAAACGTTCTTCACCACCTGACACAGAAAAAGGAACGCAGTCGGTAGGACTTTTTTGATTCTTTTGCTTCTAAGGGAGTTAGTTGTCTAGTGAGTTCCTCTTATGGCATGCACTAGACAACCAGAACAGCTACAGGAGAGAGTCATTTTTGTTGTCAGCGGTAGTTGCATTATCACCAACGCAGAGCCATTCCATTGGCGTCGCATCAAAACGAATACCTGCCGAAACCCGGGATCGAACCAGGGACCTTTAGATCTTCAGTCTAACGCTCTCCCAACTGAGCTATTTCGGCTGACATTGAACGTTCCTGTTTGCATGTGTTTGTTAACCTCTGCCTCGTTGCCAATTTCACAGTCACCTTCGTCTGATAAGACACAGGGACGCTGAAAGGCGAGCAGCCGATGCAGTGAAGTCCCACACACATTTCTTCTGCTTCCATCATCGTAACAAGCAAACATGTCGACTCGACTCGTGTAATATTCACTTCGCTGACTTCACGTGACGCCGCGCTGGCGCTAGAAAACCCGTGCTATATCGATGCCAGGGGCAACTCGTGTGCAGAGAACGAGACACAAGAAGGAGTGAGCCCTCTCCACCGTATGAGAGGCAGTATCTAGGGAGATACACACGGTAAAACATTCGACTTGCGTTAGCTCATCAATTGCTACACGTCATCGTCTGCAAGCTAAGATGGACACATCTGCACTGCCCAGTGAGGCGACACTTGTACTAACACCCGGTGGGCGGCTGTGAGACGAGGAGATGAGCTGCGGCTTCTGAGCGCGACTGTAACGCTGCGCCCTGGATCAAATAACACTGCACATTGCTGGTGACGCGCGTGTTTAGTAGTGACGCAACTGCTAGGATGCAGCTGAACGTCCATCTTTTGAGAGCGAGAAAATTTTCGCAGTCGGCAGGACTCGAACCTACGCTCCCAGAGGGAATCTGATTTCAAGTCAGACGCCCTTAACCACTCGCCACGACTGCCGGTGGCAGAAGCGACTCCCGACAAGTGGAACCGCCGTCTTTAGAAGCAATCTGATGGCAGAAAGCGGCGTGGCGTCACTCTTTTCTGTAGGGTTTCCATTAGCCGTTACGACAGTGTGTTAATTTTCGCCTGGCGGGGGTTTGAGCCCGGGACCCTTTGGTTGAAGGTCTAGCGCTCTACCGACTGAGCTGTCCGGTCCCTCGGCCGAGCGTTGTGGTGCATGCTACATGGTGTGCGAGTGATTCGCGTGTTGTAATTACTGGCTTATGGCTCCAATGGCGACTTCACCGACTTCCCACTGACGCACCGCTGACGCTAGTTTTGTGTCGTCTTAAAACGATGGACATACCTCCAAGCAGCTGCGAGATCTTAAGAAAAGAAACGCTGCACCACTGCCTTTGCCGCACTCGAATGATTGAATTGCGATTCTTAAAAAGAAATGAATGTTCGCTCTGTCCTACACTTTCGAGCACATCTGTGTACTCACGATCTCAGCGACGGCATTTCTGCAGTCCCAGCGTCAGTGCGAGGTGAACCGATGGCCACAGTAAGCAGCGGTCGTCGCGAAACTCAGTATTCTTAAACGGAAACTTTCGTCTTGTTGAGAATGGCGTCACTGGTTTGCACCCGCATTCGCCCCACGCATGTCACATGTGTGCGAAAATTTTTGCTCCTCTTTACGCAAAATCGCACGCAGCCGGTAGGATTCGAACCTACGCTCCCAGAGGGAATCTGATTTCGAGTCAGACGCCTTAACCACTCGGCCACGACTGCTGGTAGCGCGGTGTTGTCCCGACACATGCAACTGCTACCGTTTAAAGCACTGTGGTGTCAGAAAACGGCGTAGCTTTCATTATTTTCCGTAGCGTTTCCACCGCTACCAGACGAATCGCTACCAAAGTATTAAAATTTCCGCCCGGACAGGGACTTGAACCCTGGACCCTTAGGTTAAAAGCCTAATGCTCTACCGACTGAGCTATCCGGGCTCACACGACGCTGTGATACCTCTCACGATGCACAACTATACATTGACTCATGTCGTTTACTGTTGTGCAATCGCTGCATGGGGCCGTTACTAATAAAACGTCGCCTAAATGCTGTCTGCAGACTTATCGCACTAAGCTCGTAACACACTATCGAAGACTGCTGACACACGATGCAACAACAAATTGCAGGAGTCGTTGCGGTCTCATACGTTGGAGCAGAGAATTTACATATTTTGTCGACACTCACTGGGCAATTGGAAAATTCGCAAGCATTTCGAATGCAATGTTTCCCACGTTTTCGCTCGTTTCACGGTTCCGTTGAAAACGTTCTTCACCACCTGACACAGAAAAAGGAACGCAGTCGGTAGGACTTTTTTTGATTCTTTTGCTTCTAAGGGAGTTAGTTGTCTAGTGAGTTCCTCTTATGGCATGCACTAGACAACCAGAACAGCTACAGGAGAGAGTCATTTTTGTTGTCAGCGGTAGTTGCATTATCACCAACGCAGAGCCATTCCATTGGCGTCGCATCAAAACGAATACCTGCCGAAACCCGGGATCGAACCAGGGACCTTTAGATCTTCAGTCTAACGCTCTCCCAACTGAGCTATTTCGGCTGACATTGAACGTTCCTGTTTGCATGTGTTTGTTAACCTCTGCCTCGTTGCCAATTTCACAGTCACCTTCGTCTGATAAGACACAGGGACGCTGAAAGGCGAGCAGCCGATGCAGTGAAGTCCCACACACATTTCTTCTGCTTCCATCATCGTAACAAGCAAACATGTCGACTCGACTCGTGTAATATTCACTTCGCTGACTTCACGTGACGCCGCGCTGGCGCTAGAAAACCCGTGCTATATCGATGCCAGGGGCAACTCGTGTGCAGAGAACGAGACACAAGAAGGAGTGAGCCTCTCCACCGTATGAGAGGCATATCTAGGAGATACACACGGTAAAACATTCGACTTGCGTTAGCTCATCAATTGCTACACGTCATCGTCTGCAAGCTAAGATGGACACATCTGCACTGCCCAGTGAGGCGACACTTGTACTAACACCCGGTGGGCGGCTGTGAGACGAGGAGATGAGCTGCGGCTTCTGAGCGCGACTGTAACGCTGCGCCCTGGATCAAATAACACTGCACATTGCTGGTGACGCGCGTGTTTAGTAGTGACGCAACTGCTAGGATGCAGCTGAACGTCCATCTTTTGAGAGCGAGAAAATTTTCGCAGTCGGCAGGACTCGAACCTACGCTCCCAGAGGGAATCTGATTTCAAGTCAGGACGCCTTAACCACTCGGCCACGACTGCCGGTGGCAGAAGCGACTCCCGACAAGTGGAACCGCCGTCTTTAGAAGCAATCTGATGGCAGAAAGCGGGCGTGGCGTCACTCTTTTCTGTAGGGTTTCCATTAGCCGTTACGACAGTGTGTTAATTTTCGCCTGGCGGGGGTTTGAGCCCGGGACCCTTTGGTTGAAGGTCTAGCGCTCTACCGACTGAGCTGTCCGGTCCCTCGGCCGAGCGTTGTGGTGCATGCTACATGGTGTGCGAGTGATTCGCGTGTTGTAATTACTGGCTTATGGCTCCAATGGCGACTTCACCGACTTCCCACTGACGCACCGCTGACGCTAGTTTTGTGTCGTCTTAAAACGATGGACATACCTCCAAGCAGCTGCGAGATCTTAAGAAAAGAAACGCTGCACCACTGCCTTTGCCGCACTCGAATGATTGAATTGCGATTCTTAAAAAGAAATGAATGTTCGCTCTGTCCTACACTTTCGAGCACATCTGTGTACTCACGATCTCAGCGACGGCTTTCTGCAGTCCCAGCGTCAGTGCGAGGTGAACCGATGGCCACAGTAAGCAGCGGTCGTCGCGAAACTCAGTATTCTTAAACGGAAACTTTCGTCTTGTTGAGAATGGCGTCACTGGTTTGCACCCGCATTCGCCCACGCATGTCACATGTGTGCGAAAATTTTTGCTCCTCTTTACGCAAAATCGCACGCAGCCGGTAGGATTCGAACCTACGCTCCCAGAGGGAATCTGATTTCGAGTCAGACGCCTTAACCACTCGGCCACGACTGCTGGTAGCGCGGTGTTGTCCCGACACATGCAACTGCTACCGTTTAAAGCACTGTGGTGTCAGAAAACGGCGTAGCTTCATTATTTTCCGTAGCGTTTCCACCGCTACCAGACGAATCGCTACCAAAGTATTAAAATTTCCGCCCGGACAGGGACTTGAACCCTGGACCCTTAGGTTAAAAGCCTAATGCTCTACCGACTGAGCTATCCGGGCTCACACGACGCTGTGATACCTCTCACGATGCACAACTATACATTGACTCATGTCGTTTACTGTTGTGCAATCGCTGCATGGGGCCGTTACTAATAAAACGTCGCCTAAATGCTGTCTGCAGACTTATCGCACTAAGCTCGTAACACACTATCGAAGACTGCTGACACACGATGCAACAACAAATTGCAGGAGTCGTTGCGTCTCATACGTTGGAGCAGAGAATTTACATATTTTGTCGACACTCACTGGGCAATTGGAAAATTCGCAAGCATTTCGAATGCAATGTTTCCCACGTTTTCGCTCGTTTCACGGTTCCGTTGAAAACGTTCTTCACCACCTGACACAGAAAAAGGAACGCAGTCGGTAGGACTTTTTTGATTCTTTTGCTTCTAAGGGAGTTAGTTGTCTAGTGAGTTCCTCTTATGGCATGCACTAGACAACCAGAACAGCTACAGGAGAGAGTCATTTTTGTTGTCAGCGGTAGTTGCATTATCACCAACGCAGAGCCATTCCATTGGCGTCGCATCAAAACGAATACCTGCCGAAACCCGGGATCGAACCAGGGACCTTTAGATCTTCAGTCTAACGCTCTCCCAACTGAGCTATTTCGGCTGACATTGAACGTTCCTGTTTGCATGT
This sequence comes from Schistocerca serialis cubense, assembly GCF_023864345.2. NCBI lineage: Eukaryota > Metazoa > Arthropoda > Insecta > Orthoptera > Acrididae > Schistocerca > Schistocerca serialis. The sequence goes on from NW_026047596.1 coordinate 5,908, forward strand.
GTTTGTTAACCTCTGCCTCGTTGCCAATTTCACAGTCACCTTCGTCTGATAAGACACAGGGACGCTGAAAGGCGAGCAGCCGATGCAGTGAAGTCCCACACACATTTCTTCTGCTTCCATCATCGTAACAAGCAAACATGTCGACTCGACTCGTGTAATATTCACTTCGCTGACTTCACGTGACGCCGCGCTGGCGCTAGAAAACCCGTGCTATATCGATGCCAGGGGCAACTCGTGTGCAGAGAACGAGACACAAGAAGGAGTGAGCCTCTCCACCGTATGAGAGGCAGTATCTAGGAGATACACACGGTAAAACATTCGACTTGCGTTAGCTCATCAATTGCTACACGTCATCGTCTGCAAGCTAAGATGGACACATCTGCACTGCCCAGTGAGGCGACACTTGTACTAACACCCGGTGGGCGGCTGTGAGACGAGGAGATGAGCTGCGGCTTCTGAGCGCGACTGTAACGCTGCGCCCTGGATCAAATAACACTGCACATTGCTGGTGACGCGCGTGTTTAGTAGTGACGCAACTGCTAGGATGCAGCTGAACGTCCATCTTTTGAGAGCGAGAAAATTTTCGCAGTCGGCAGGACTCGAACCTACGCTCCCAGAGGGAATCTGATTTCAAGTCAGACGCCTTAACCACTCGGCCACGACTGCCGGTGGCAGAAGCGACTCCCGACAAGTGGAACCGCCGTCTTTAGAAGCAATCTGATGGCAGAAAGCGGCGTGGCGTCACTCTTTTCTGTAGGGTTTCCATTAGCCGTTACGACAGTGTGTTAATTTTCGCCTGGCGGGGGTTTGAGCCCGGGACCCTTTGGTTGAAGGTCTAGCGCTCTACCGACTGAGCTGTCCGGTCCCTCGGCCGAGCGTTGTGGTGCATGCTACATGGTGTGCGAGTGATTCGCGTGTTGTAATTACTGGCTTATGGCTCCAATGGCGACTTCACCGACTTCCCACTGACGCACCGCTGACGCTAGTTTTGTGTCGTCTTAAAACGATGGACATACCTCCAAGCAGCTGCGAGATCTTAAGAAAAGAAACGCTGCACCACTGCCTTTGCCGCACTCGAATGATTGAATTGCGATTCTTAAAAAGAAATGAATGTTCGCTCTGTCCTACACTTTCGAGCACATCTGTGTACTCACGATCTCAGCGACGGCTTTCTGCAGTCCCAGCGTCAGTGCGAGGTGAACCGATGGCCACAGTAAGCAGCGGTCGTCGCGAAACTCAGTATTCTTAAACGGAAACTTTCGTCTTGTTGAGAATGGCGTCACTGGTTTGCACCCGCATTCGCCCACGCATGTCACATGTGTGCGAAAATTTTTGCTCCTCTTTACGCAAAATCGCACGCAGCCGGTAGGATTCGAACCTACGCTCCCAGAGGGAATCTGATTTCGAGTCAGACGCCTTAACCACTCGGCCACGACTGCTGGTAGCGCGGTGTTGTCCCGACACATGCAACTGCTACCGTTTAAAGCACTGTGGTGTCAGAAAACGGCGTAGCTTCATTATTTTCCGTAGCGTTTCCACCGCTACCAGACGAATCGCTACCAAAGTATTAAAATTTCCGCCCGGACAGGGACTTGAACCCTGGACCCTTAGGTTAAAAGCCTAATGCTCTACCGACTGAGCTATCCGGGCTCACACGACGCTGTGATACCTCTCACGATGCACAACTATACATTGACTCATGTCGTTTACTGTTGTGCAATCGCTGCATGGGGCCGTTACTAATAAAACGTCGCCTAAATGCTGTCTGCAGACTTATCGCACTAAGCTCGTAACACACTATCGAAGACTGCTGACACACGATGCAACAACAAATTGCAGGAGTCGTTGCGTCTCATACGTTGGAGCAGAGAATTTACATATTTTGTCGACACTCACTGGGCAATTGGAAAATTCGCAAGCATTTCGAATGCAATGTTTCCCACGTTTTCGCTCGTTTCACGGTTCCGTTGAAAACGTTCTTCACCACCTGACACAGAAAAAGGAACGCAGTCGGTAGGACTTTTTTGATTCTTTTGCTTCTAAGGGAGTTAGTTGTCTAGTGAGTTCCTCTTATGGCATGCACTAGACAACCAGAACAGCTACAGGAGAGAGTCATTTTTGTTGTCAGCGGTAGTTGCATTATCACCAACGCAGAGCCATTCCATTGGCGTCGCATCAAAACGAATACCTGCCGAAACCCGGGATCGAACCAGGGACCTTTAGATCTTCAGTCTAACGCTCTCCCAACTGAGCTATTTCGGCTGACATTGAACGTTCCTGTTTGCATGTGTTTGTTAACCTCTGCCTCGTTGCCAATTTCACAGTCACCTTCGTCTGATAAGACACAGGGACGCTGAAAGGCGAGCAGCCGATGCAGTGAAGTCCCACACACATTTCTTCTGCTTCCATCATCGTAACAAGCAAACATGTCGACTCGACTCGTGTAATATTCACTTCGCTGACTTCACGTGACGCCGCGCTGGCGCTAGAAAACCCGTGCTATATCGATGCCAGGGGCAACTCGTGTGCAGAGAACGAGACACAAGAAGGAGTGAGCCTCTCCACCGTATGAGAGGCAGTATCTAGGAGATACACACGGTAAAACATTCGACTTGCGTTAGCTCATCAATTGCTACACGTCATCGTCTGCAAGCTAAGATGGACACATCTGCACTGCCCAGTGAGGCGACACTTGTACTAACACCCGGTGGGCGGCTGTGAGACGAGGAGATGAGCTGCGGCTTCTGAGCGCGACTGTAACGCTGCGCCCTGGATCAAATAACACTGCACATTGCTGGTGACGCGCGTGTTTAGTAGTGACGCAACTGCTAGGATGCAGCTGAACGTCCATCTTTTGAGAGCGAGAAAATTTTCGCAGTCGGCAGGACTCGAACCTACGCTCCCAGAGGGAATCTGATTTCAAGTCAGACGCCTTAACCACTCGGCCACGACTGCCGGTGGCAGAAGCGACTCCCGACAAGTGGAACCGCCGTCTTTAGAAGCAATCTGATGGCAGAAAGCGGCGTGGCGTCACTCTTTTCTGTAGGGTTTCCATTAGCCGTTACGACAGTGTGTTAATTTTCGCCTGGCGGGGGTTTGAGCCCGGGACCCTTTGGTTGAAGGTCTAGCGCTCTACCGACTGAGCTGTCCGGTCCCTCGGCCGAGCGTTGTGGTGCATGCTACATGGTGTGCGAGTGATTCGCGTGTTGTAATTACTGGCTTATGGCTCCAATGGCGACTTCACCGACTTCCCACTGACGCACCGCTGACGCTAGTTTTGTGTCGTCTTAAAACGATGGACATACCTCCAAGCAGCTGCGAGATCTTAAGAAAAGAAACGCTGCACCACTGCCTTTGCCGCACTCGAATGATTGAATTGCGATTCTTAAAAAGAAATGAATGTTCGCTCTGTCCTACACTTTCGAGCACATCTGTGTACTCACGATCTCAGCGACGGCTTTCTGCAGTCCCAGCGTCAGTGCGAGGTGAACCGATGGCCACAGTAAGCAGCGGTCGTCGCGAAACTCAGTATTCTTAAACGGAAACTTTCGTCTTGTTGAGAATGGCGTCACTGGTTTGCACCCGCATTCGCCCACGCATGTCACATGTGTGCGAAAATTTTTGCTCCTCTTTACGCAAAATCGCACGCAGCCGGTAGGATTCGAACCTACGCTCCCAGAGGGAATCTGATTTCGAGTCAGACGCCTTAACCACTCGGCCACGACTGCTGGTAGCGCGGTGTTGTCCCGACACATGCAACTGCTACCGTTTAAAGCACTGTGGTGTCAGAAAACGGCGTAGCTTCATTATTTTCCGTAGCGTTTCCACCGCTACCAGACGAATCGCTACCAAAGTATTAAAATTTCCGCCCGGACAGGGACTTGAACCCTGGACCCTTAGGTTAAAAGCCTAATGCTCTACCGACTGAGCTATCCGGGCTCACACGACGCTGTGATACCTCTCACGATGCACAACTATACATTGACTCATGTCGTTTACTGTTGTGCAATCGCTGCATGGGGCCGTTACTAATAAAACGTCGCCTAAATGCTGTCTGCAGACTTATCGCACTAAGCTCGTAACACACTATCGAAGACTGCTGACACACGATGCAACAACAAATTGCAGGAGTCGTTGCGTCTCATACGTTGGAGCAGAGAATTTACATATTTTGTCGACACTCACTGGGCAATTGGAAAATTCGCAAGCATTTCGAATGCAATGTTTCCCACGTTTTCGCTCGTTTCACGGTTCCGTTGAAAACGTTCTTCACCACCTGACACAGAAAAAGGAACGCAGTCGGTAGGACTTTTTTGATTCTTTTGCTTCTAAGGGAGTTAGTTGTCTAGTGAGTTCCTCTTATGGCATGCACTAGACAACCAGAACAGCTACAGGAGAGAGTCATTTTTGTTGTCAGCGGTAGTTGCATTATCACCAACGCAGAGCCATTCCATTGGCGTCGCATCAAAACGAATACCTGCCGAAACCCGGGATCGAACCAGGGACCTTTAGATCTTCAGTCTAACGCTCTCCCAACTGAGCTATTTCGGCTGACATTGAACGTTCCTGTTTGCATGTGTTTGTTAACCTCTGCCTCGTTGCCAATTTCACAGTCACCTTCGTCTGATAAGACACAGGGACGCTGAAAGGCGAGCAGCCGATGCAGTGAAGTCCCACACACATTTCTTCTGCTTCCATCATCGTAACAAGCAAACATGTCGACTCGACTCGTGTAATATTCACTTCGCTGACTTCACGTGACGCCGCGCTGGCGCTAGAAAACCCGTGCTATATCGATGCCAGGGGCAACTCGTGTGCAGAGAACGAGACACAAGAAGGAGTGAGCCTCTCCACCGTATGAGAGGCAGTATCTAGGAGATACACACGGTAAAACATTCGACTTGCGTTAGCTCATCAATTGCTACACGTCATCGTCTGCAAGCTAAGATGGACACATCTGCACTGCCCAGTGAGGCGACACTTGTACTAACACCCGGTGGGCGGCTGTGAGACGAGGAGATGAGCTGCGGCTTCTGAGCGCGACTGTAACGCTGCGCCCTGGATCAAATAACACTGCACATTGCTGGTGACGCGCGTGTTTAGTAGTGACGCAACTGCTAGGATGCAGCTGAACGTCCATCTTTTGAGAGCGAGAAAATTTTCGCAGTCGGCAGGACTCGAACCTACGCTCCCAGAGGGAATCTGATTTCAAGTCAGACGCCTTAACCACTCGGCCACGACTGCCGGTGGCAGAAGCGACTCCCGACAAGTGGAACCGCCGTCTTTAGAAGCAATCTGATGGCAGAAAGCGGCGTGGCGTCACTCTTTTCTGTAGGGTTTCCATTAGCCGTTACGACAGTGTGTTAATTTTCGCCTGGCGGGGGTTTGAGCCCGGGACCCTTTGGTTGAAGGTCTAGCGCTCTACCGACTGAGCTGTCCGGTCCCTCGGCCGAGCGTTGTGGTGCATGCTACATGGTGTGCGAGTGATTCGCGTGTTGTAATTACTGGCTTATGGCTCCAATGGCGACTTCACCGACTTCCCACTGACGCACCGCTGACGCTAGTTTTGTGTCGTCTTAAAACGATGGACATACCTCCAAGCAGCTGCGAGATCTTAAGAAAAGAAACGCTGCACCACTGCCTTTGCCGCACTCGAATGATTGAATTGCGATTCTTAAAAAGAAATGAATGTTCGCTCTGTCCTACACTTTCGAGCACATCTGTGTACTCACGATCTCAGCGACGGCTTTCTGCAGTCCCAGCGTCAGTGCGAGGTGAACCGATGGCCACAGTAAGCAGCGGTCGTCGCGAAACTCAGTATTCTTAAACGGAAACTTTCGTCTTGTTGAGAATGGCGTCACTGGTTTGCACCCGCATTCGCCCACGCATGTCACATGTGTGCGAAAATTTTTGCTCCTCTTTACGCAAAATCGCACGCAGCCGGTAGGATTCGAACCTACGCTCCCAGAGGGAATCTGATTTCGAGTCAGACGCCTTAACCACTCGGCCACGACTGCTGGTAGCGCGGTGTTGTCCCGACACATGCAACTGCTACCGTTTAAAGCACTGTGGTGTCAGAAAACGGCGTAGCTTCATTATTTTCCGTAGCGTTTCCACCGCTACCAGACGAATCGCTACCAAAGTATTAAAATTTCCGCCCGGACAGGGACTTGAACCCTGGACCCTTAGGTTAAAAGCCTAATGCTCTACCGACTGAGCTATCCGGGCTCACACGACGCTGTGATACCTCTCACGATGCACAACTATACATTGACTCATGTCGTTTACTGTTGTGCAATCGCTGCATGGGGCCGTTACTAATAAAACGTCGCCTAAATGCTGTCTGCAGACTTATCGCACTAAGCTCGTAACACACTATCGAAGACTGCTGACACACGATGCAACAACAAATTGCAGGAGTCGTTGCGTCTCATACGTTGGAGCAGAGAATTTACATATTTTGTCGACACTCACTGGGCAATTGGAAAATTCGCAAGCATTTCGAATGCAATGTTTCCCACGTTTTCGCTCGTTTCACGGTTCCGTTGAAAACGTTCTTCACCACCTGACACAGAAAAAGGAACGCAGTCGGTAGGACTTTTTTGATTCTTTTGCTTCTAAGGGAGTTAGTTGTCTAGTGAGTTCCTCTTATGGCATGCACTAGACAACCAGAACAGCTACAGGAGAGAGTCATTTTTGTTGTCAGCGGTAGTTGCATTATCACCAACGCAGAGCCATTCCATTGGCGTCGCATCAAAACGAATACCTGCCGAAACCCGGGATCGAACCAGGGACCTTTAGATCTTCAGTCTAACGCTCTCCCAACTGAGCTATTTCGGCTGACATTGAACGTTCCTGTTTGCATGTGTTTGTTAACCTCTGCCTCGTTGCCAATTTCACAGTCACCTTCGTCTGATAAGACACAGGGACGCTGAAAGGCGAGCAGCCGATGCAGTGAAGTCCCACACACATTTCTTCTGCTTCCATCATCGTAACAAGCAAACATGTCGACTCGACTCGTGTAATATTCACTTCGCTGACTTCACGTGACGCCGCGCTGGCGCTAGAAAACCCGTGCTATATCGATGCCAGGGGCAACTCGTGTGCAGAGAACGAGACACAAGAAGGAGTGAGCCTCTCCACCGTATGAGAGGCAGTATCTAGGAGATACACACGGTAAAACATTCGACTTGCGTTAGCTCATCAATTGCTACACGTCATCGTCTGCAAGCTAAGATGGACACATCTGCACTGCCCAGTGAGGCGACACTTGTACTAACACCCGGTGGGCGGCTGTGAGACGAGGAGATGAGCTGCGGCTTCTGAGCGCGACTGTAACGCTGCGCCCTGGATCAAATAACACTGCACATTGCTGGTGACGCGCGTGTTTAGTAGTGACGCAACTGCTAGGATGCAGCTGAACGTCCATCTTTTGAGAGCGAGAAAATTTTCGCAGTCGGCAGGACTCGAACCTACGCTCCCAGAGGGAATCTGATTTCAAGTCAGACGCCTTAACCACTCGGCCACGACTGCCGGTGGCAGAAGCGACTCCCGACAAGTGGAACCGCCGTCTTTAGAAGCAATCTGATGGCAGAAAGCGGCGTGGCGTCACTCTTTTCTGTAGGGTTTCCATTAGCCGTTACGACAGTGTGTTAATTTTCGCCTGGCGGGGGTTTGAGCCCGGGACCCTTTGGTTGAAGGTCTAGCGCTCTACCGACTGAGCTGTCCGGTCCCTCGGCCGAGCGTTGTGGTGCATGCTACATGGTGTGCGAGTGATTCGCGTGTTGTAATTACTGGCTTATGGCTCCAATGGCGACTTCACCGACTTCCCACTGACGCACCGCTGACGCTAGTTTTGTGTCGTCTTAAAACGATGGACATACCTCCAAGCAGCTGCGAGATCTTAAGAAAAGAAACGCTGCACCACTGCCTTTGCCGCACTCGAATGATTGAATTGCGATTCTTAAAAAGAAATGAATGTTCGCTCTGTCCTACACTTTCGAGCACATCTGTGTACTCACGATCTCAGCGACGGCTTTCTGCAGTCCCAGCGTCAGTGCGAGGTGAACCGATGGCCACAGTAAGCAGCGGTCGTCGCGAAACTCAGTATTCTTAAACGGAAACTTTCGTCTTGTTGAGAATGGCGTCACTGGTTTGCACCCGCATTCGCCCACGCATGTCACATGTGTGCGAAAATTTTTGCTCCTCTTTACGCAAAATCGCACGCAGCCGGTAGGATTCGAACCTACGCTCCCAGAGGGAATCTGATTTCGAGTCAGACGCCTTAACCACTCGGCCACGACTGCTGGTAGCGCGGTGTTGTCCCGACACATGCAACTGCTACCGTTTAAAGCACTGTGGTGTCAGAAAACGGCGTAGCTTCATTATTTTCCGTAGCGTTTCCACCGCTACCAGACGAATCGCTACCAAAGTATTAAAATTTCCGCCCGGACAGGGACTTGAACCCTGGACCCTTAGGTTAAAAGCCTAATGCTCTACCGACTGAGCTATCCGGGCTCACACGACGCTGTGATACCTCTCACGATGCACAACTATACATTGACTCATGTCGTTTACTGTTGTGCAATCGCTGCATGGGGCCGTTACTAATAAAACGTCGCCTAAATGCTGTCTGCAGACTTATCGCACTAAGCTCGTAACACACTATCGAAGACTGCTGACACACGATGCAACAACAAATTGCAGGAGTCGTTGCGTCTCATACGTTGGAGCAGAGAATTTACATATTTTGTCGACACTCACTGGGCAATTGGAAAATTCGCAAGCATTTCGAATGCAATGTTTCCCACGTTTTCGCTCGTTTCACGGTTCCGTTGAAAACGTTCTTCACCACCTGACACAGAAAAAGGAACGCAGTCGGTAGGACTTTTTTGATTCTTTTGCTTCTAAGGGAGTTAGTTGTCTAGTGAGTTCCTCTTATGGCATGCACTAGACAACCAGAACAGCTACAGGAGAGAGTCATTTTTGTTGTCAGCGGTAGTTGCATTATCACCAACGCAGAGCCATTCCATTGGCGTCGCATCAAAACGAATACCTGCCGAAACCCGGGATCGAACCAGGGACCTTTAGATCTTCAGTCTAACGCTCTCCCAACTGAGCTATTTCGGCTGACATTGAACGTTCCTGTTTGCATGTGTTTGTTAACCTCTGCCTCGTTGCCAATTTCACAGTCACCTTCGTCTGATAAGACACAGGGACGCTGAAAGGCGAGCAGCCGATGCAGTGAAGTCCCACACACATTTCTTCTGCTTCCATCATCGTAACAAGCAAACATGTCGACTCGACTCGTGTAATATTCACTTCGCTGACTTCACGTGACGCCGCGCTGGCGCTAGAAAACCCGTGCTATATCGATGCCAGGGGCAACTCGTGTGCAGAGAACGAGACACAAGAAGGAGTGAGCCTCTCCACCGTATGAGAGGCAGTATCTAGGAGATACACACGGTAAAACATTCGACTTGCGTTAGCTCATCAATTGCTACACGTCATCGTCTGCAAGCTAAGATGGACACATCTGCACTGCCCAGTGAGGCGACACTTGTACTAACACCCGGTGGGCGGCTGTGAGACGAGGAGATGAGCTGCGGCTTCTGAGCGCGACTGTAACGCTGCGCCCTGGATCAAATAACACTGCACATTGCTGGTGACGCGCGTGTTTAGTAGTGACGCAACTGCTAGGATGCAGCTGAACGTCCATCTTTTGAGAGCGAGAAAATTTTCGCAGTCGGCAGGACTCGAACCTACGCTCCCAGAGGGAATCTGATTTCAAGTCAGACGCCTTAACCACTCGGCCACGACTGCCGGTGGCAGAAGCGACTCCCGACAAGTGGAACCGCCGTCTTTAGAAGCAATCTGATGGCAGAAAGCGGCGTGGCGTCACTCTTTTCTGTAGGGTTTCCATTAGCCGTTACGACAGTGTGTTAATTTTCGCCTGGCGGGGGTTTGAGCCCGGGACCCTTTGGTTGAAGGTCTAGCGCTCTACCGACTGAGCTGTCCGGTCCCTCGGCCGAGCGTTGTGGTGCATGCTACATGGTGTGCGAGTGATTCGCGTGTTGTAATTACTGGCTTATGGCTCCAATGGCGACTTCACCGACTTCCCACTGACGCACCGCTGACGCTAGTTTTGTGTCGTCTTAAAACGATGGACATACCTCCAAGCAGCTGCGAGATCTTAAGAAAAGAAACGCTGCACCACTGCCTTTGCCGCACTCGAATGATTGAATTGCGATTCTTAAAAAGAAATGAATGTTCGCTCTGTCCTACACTTTCGAGCACATCTGTGTACTCACGATCTCAGCGACGGCTTTCTGCAGTCCCAGCGTCAGTGCGAGGTGAACCGATGGCCACAGTAAGCAGCGGTCGTCGCGAAACTCAGTATTCTTAAACGGAAACTTTCGTCTTGTTGAGAATGGCGTCACTGGTTTGCACCCGCATTCGCCCACGCATGTCACATGTGTGCGAAAATTTTTGCTCCTCTTTACGCAAAATCGCACGCAGCCGGTAGGATTCGAACCTACGCTCCCAGAGGGAATCTGATTTCGAGTCAGACGCCTTAACCACTCGGCCACGACTGCTGGTAGCGCGGTGTTGTCCCGACACATGCAACTGCTACCGTTTAAAGCACTGTGGTGTCAGAAAACGGCGTAGCTTCATTATTTTCCGTAGCGTTTCCACCGCTACCAGACGAATCGCTACCAAAGTATTAAAATTTCCGCCCGGACAGGGACTTGAACCCTGGACCCTTAGGTTAAAAGCCTAATGCTCTACCGACTGAGCTATCCGGGCTCACACGACGCTGTGATACCTCTCACGATGCACAACTATACATTGACTCATGTCGTTTACTGTTGTGCAATCGCTGCATGGGGCCGTTACTAATAAAACGTCGCCTAAATGCTGTCTGCAGACTTATCGCACTAAGCTCGTAACACACTATCGAAGACTGCTGACACACGATGCAACAACAAATTGCAGGAGTCGTTGCGTCTCATACGTTGGAGCAGAGAATTTACATATTTTGTCGACACTCACTGGGCAATTGGAAAATTCGCAAGCATTTCGAATGCAATGTTTCCCACGTTTTCGCTCGTTTCACGGTTCCGTTGAAAACGTTCTTCACCACCTGACACAGAAAAAGGAACGCAGTCGGTAGGACTTTTTTGATTCTTTTGCTTCTAAGGGAGTTAGTTGTCTAGTGAGTTCCTCTTATGGCATGCACTAGACAACCAGAACAGCTACAGGAGAGAGTCATTTTTGTTGTCAGCGGTAGTTGCATTATCACCAACGCAGAGCCATTCCATTGGCGTCGCATCAAAACGAATACCTGCCGAAACCCGGGATCGAACCAGGGACCTTTAGATCTTCAGTCTAACGCTCTCCCAACTGAGCTATTTCGGCTGACATTGAACGTTCCTGTTTGCATGTGTTTGTTAACCTCTGCCTCGTTGCCAATTTCACAGTCACCTTCGTCTGATAAGACACAGGGACGCTGAAAGGCGAGCAGCCGATGCAGTGAAGTCCCACACACATTTCTTCTGCTTCCATCATCGTAACAAGCAAACATGTCGACTCGACTCGTGTAATATTCACTTCGCTGACTTCACGTGACGCCGCGCTGGCGCTAGAAAACCCGTGCTATATCGATGCCAGGGGCAACTCGTGTGCAGAGAACGAGACACAAGAAGGAGTGAGCCTCTCCACCGTATGAGAGGCAGTATCTAGGAGATACACACGGTAAAACATTCGACTTGCGTTAGCTCATCAATTGCTACACGTCATCGTCTGCAAGCTAAGATGGACACATCTGCACTGCCCAGTGAGGCGACACTTGTACTAACACCCGGTGGGCGGCTGTGAGACGAGGAGATGAGCTGCGGCTTCTGAGCGCGACTGTAACGCTGCGCCCTGGATCAAATAACACTGCACATTGCTGGTGACGCGCGTGTTTAGTAGTGACGCAACTGCTAGGATGCAGCTGAACGTCCATCTTTTGAGAGCGAGAAAATTTTCGCAGTCGGCAGGACTCGAACCTACGCTCCCAGAGGGAATCTGATTTCAAGTCAGACGCCTTAACCACTCGGCCACGACTGCCGGTGGCAGAAGCGACTCCCGACAAGTGGAACCGCCGTCTTTAGAAGCAATCTGATGGCAGAAAGCGGCGTGGCGTCACTCTTTTCTGTAGGGTTTCCATTAGCCGTTACGACAGTGTGTTAATTTTCGCCTGGCGGGGGTTTGAGCCCGGGACCCTTTGGTTGAAGGTCTAGCGCTCTACCGACTGAGCTGTCCGGTCCCTCGGCCGAGCGTTGTGGTGCATGCTACATGGTGTGCGAGTGATTCGCGTGTTGTAATTACTGGCTTATGGCTCCAATGGCGACTTCACCGACTTCCCACTGACGCACCGCTGACGCTAGTTTTGTGTCGTCTTAAAACGATGGACATACCTCCAAGCAGCTGCGAGATCTTAAGAAAAGAAACGCTGCACCACTGCCTTTGCCGCACTCGAATGATTGAATTGCGATTCTTAAAAAGAAATGAATGTTCGCTCTGTCCTACACTTTCGAGCACATCTGTGTACTCACGATCTCAGCGACGGCTTTCTGCAGTCCCAGCGTCAGTGCGAGGTGAACCGATGGCCACAGTAAGCAGCGGTCGTCGCGAAACTCAGTATTCTTAAACGGAAACTTTCGTCTTGTTGAGAATGGCGTCACTGGTTTGCACCCGCATTCGCCCACGCATGTCACATGTGTGCGAAAATTTTTGCTCCTCTTTACGCAAAATCGCACGCAGCCGGTAGGATTCGAACCTACGCTCCCAGAGGGAATCTGATTTCGAGTCAGACGCCTTAACCACTCGGCCACGACTGCTGGTAGCGCGGTGTTGTCCCGACACATGCAACTGCTACCGTTTAAAGCACTGTGGTGTCAGAAAACGGCGTAGCTTCATTATTTTCCGTAGCGTTTCCACCGCTACCAGACGAATCGCTACCAAAGTATTAAAATTTCCGCCCGGACAGGGACTTGAACCCTGGACCCTTAGGTTAAAAGCCTAATGCTCTACCGACTGAGCTATCCGGGCTCACACGACGCTGTGATACCTCTCACGATGCACAACTATACATTGACTCATGTCGTTTACTGTTGTGCAATCGCTGCATGGGGCCGTTACTAATAAAACGTCGCCTAAATGCTGTCTGCAGACTTATCGCACTAAGCTCGTAACACACTATCGAAGACTGCTGACACACGATGCAACAACAAATTGCAGGAGTCGTTGCGTCTCATACGTTGGAGCAGAGAATTTACATATTTTGTCGACACTCACTGGGCAATTGGAAAATTCGCAAGCATTTCGAATGCAATGTTTCCCACGTTTTCGCTCGTATCACGGTTCCGTTGAAAACGTTCTTCACCACCTGACACAGAAAAAGGAACGCAGTCGGTAGGACTTTTTTGATTCTTTTGCTTCTAAGGGAGTTAGTTGTCTAGTGAGTTCCTCTTATGGCATGCACTAGACAACCAGAACAGCTACAGGAGAGAGTCATTTTTGTTGTCAGCGGTAGTTGCATTATCACCAACGCAGAGCCATTCCATTGGCGTCGCATCAAAACGAATACCTGCCGAAACCCGGGATCGAACCAGGGACCTTTAGATCTTCAGTCTAACGCTCTCCCAACTGAGCTATTTCGGCTGACATTGAACGTTCCTGTTTGCATGTGTTTGTTAACCTCTGCCTCGTTGCCAATTTCACAGTCACCTTCGTCTGATAAGACACAGGGACGCTGAAAGGCGAGCAGCCGATGCAGTGAAGTCCCACACACATTTCTTCTGCTTCCATCATCGTAACAAGCAAACATGTCGACTCGACTCGTGTAATATTCACTTCGCTGACTTCACGTGACGCCGCGCTGGCGCTAGAAAACCCGTGCTATATCGATGCCAGGGGCAACTCGTGTGCAGAGAACGAGACACAAGAAGGAGTGAGCCTCTCCACCGTATGAGAGGCAGTATCTAGGAGATACACACGGTAAAACATTCGACTTGCGTTAGCTCATCAATTGCTACACGTCATCGTCTGCAAGCTAAGATGGACACATCTGCACTGCCCAGTGAGGCGACACTTGTACTAACACCCGGTGGGCGGCTGTGAGACGAGGAGATGAGCTGCGGCTTCTGAGCGCGACTGTAACGCTGCGCCCTGGATCAAATAACACTGCACATTGCTGGTGACGCGCGTGTTTAGTAGTGACGCAACTGCTAGGATGCAGCTGAACGTCCATCTTTTGAGAGCGAGAAAATTTTCGCAGTCGGCAGGACTCGAACCTACGCTCCCAGAGGGAATCTGATTTCAAGTCAGACGCCTTAACCACTCGGCCACGACTGCCGGTGGCAGAAGCGACTCCCGACAAGTGGAACCGCCGTCTTTAGAAGCAATCTGATGGCAGAAAGCGGCGTGGCGTCACTCTTTTCTGTAGGGTTTCCATTAGCCGTTACGACAGTGTGTTAATTTTCGCCTGGCGGGGGTTTGAGCCCGGGACCCTTTGGTTGAAGGTCTAGCGCTCTACCGACTGAGCTGTCCGGTCCCTCGGCCGAGCGTTGTGGTGCATGCTACATGGTGTGCGAGTGATTCGCGTGTTGTAATTACTGGCTTATGGCTCCAATGGCGACTTCACCGACTTCCCACTGACGCACCGCTGACGCTAGTTTTGTGTCGTCTTAAAACGATGGACATACCTCCAAGCAGCTGCGAGATCTTAAGAAAAGAAACGCTGCACCACTGCCTTTGCCGCACTCGAATGATTGAATTGCGATTCTTAAAAAGAAATGAATGTTCGCTCTGTCCTACACTTTCGAGCACATCTGTGTACTCACGATCTCAGCGACGGCTTTCTGCAGTCCCAGCGTCAGTGCGAGGTGAACCGATGGCCACAGTAAGCAGCGGTCGTCGCGAAACTCAGTATTCTTAAACGGAAACTTTCGTCTTGTTGAGAATGGCGTCACTGGTTTGCACCCGCATTCGCCCACGCATGTCACATGTGTGCGAAAATTTTTGCTCCTCTTTACGCAAAATCGCACGCAGCCGGTAGGATTCGAACCTACGCTCCCAGAGGGAATCTGATTTCGAGTCAGACGCCTTAACCACTCGGCCACGACTGCTGGTAGCGCGGTGTTGTCCCGACACATGCAACTGCTACCGTTTAAAGCACTGTGGTGTCAGAAAACGGCGTAGCTTCATTATTTTCCGTAGCGTTTCCACCGCTACCAGACGAATCGCTACCAAAGTATTAAAATTTCCGCCCGGACAGGGACTTGAACCCTGGACCCTTAGGTTAAAAGCCTAATGCTCTACCGACTGAGCTATCCGGGCTCACACGACGCTGTGATACCTCTCACGATGCACAACTATACATTGACTCATGTCGTTTACTGTTGTGCAATCGCTGCATGGGGCCGTTACTAATAAAACGTCGCCTAAATGCTGTCTGCAGACTTATCGCACTAAGCTCGTAACACACTATCGAAGACTGCTGACACACGATGCAACAACAAATTGCAGGAGTCGTTGCGTCTCATACGTTGGAGCAGAGAATTTACATATTTTGTCGACACTCACTGGGCAATTGGAAAATTCGCAAGCATTTCGAATGCAATGTTTCCCACGTTTTCGCTCGTTTCACGGTTCCGTTGAAAACGTTCTTCACCACCTGACACAGAAAAAGGAACGCAGTCGGTAGGACTTTTTTGATTCTTTTGCTTCTAAGGGAGTTAGTTGTCTAGTGAGTTCCTCTTATGGCATGCACTAGACAACCAGAACAGCTACAGGAGAGAGTCATTTTTGTTGTCAGCGGTAGTTGCATTATCACCAACGCAGAGCCATTCCATTGGCGTCGCATCAAAACGAATACCTGCCGAAACCCGGGATCGAACCAGGGACCTTTAGATCTTCAGTCTAACGCTCTCCCAACTGAGCTATTTCGGCTGACATTGAACGTTCCTGTTTGCATGTGTTTGTTAACCTCTGCCTCGTTGCCAATTTCACAGTCACCTTCGTCTGATAAGACACAGGGACGCTGAAAGGCGAGCAGCCGATGCAGTGAAGTCCCACACACATTTCTTCTGCTTCCATCATCGTAACAAGCAAACATGTCGACTCGACTCGTGTAATATTCACTTCGCTGACTTCACGTGACGCCGCGCTGGCGCTAGAAAACCCGTGCTATATCGATGCCAGGGGCAACTCGTGTGCAGAGAACGAGACACAAGAAGGAGTGAGCCTCTCCACCGTATGAGAGGCAGTATCTAGGAGATACACACGGTAAAACATTCGACTTGCGTTAGCTCATCAATTGCTACACGTCATCGTCTGCAAGCTAAGATGGACACATCTGCACTGCCCAGTGAGGCGACACTTGTACTAACACCCGGTGGGCGGCTGTGAGACGAGGAGATGAGCTGCGGCTTCTGAGCGCGACTGTAACGCTGCGCCCTGGATCAAATAACACTGCACATTGCTGGTGACGCGCGTGTTTAGTAGTGACGCAACTGCTAGGATGCAGCTGAACGTCCATCTTTTGAGAGCGAGAAAATTTTCGCAGTCGGCAGGACTCGAACCTACGCTCCCAGAGGGAATCTGATTTCAAGTCAGACGCCTTAACCACTCGGCCACGACTGCCGGTGGCAGAAGCGACTCCCGACAAGTGGAACCGCCGTCTTTAGAAGCAATCTGATGGCAGAAAGCGGCGTGGCGTCACTCTTTTCTGTAGGGTTTCCATTAGCCGTTACGACAGTGTGTTAATTTTCGCCTGGCGGGGGTTTGAGCCCGGGACCCTTTGGTTGAAGGTCTAGCGCTCTACCGACTGAGCTGTCCGGTCCCTCGGCCGAGCGTTGTGGTGCATGCTACATGGTGTGCGAGTGATTCGCGTGTTGTAATTACTGGCTTATGGCTCCAATGGCGACTTCACCGACTTCCCACTGACGCACCGCTGACGCTAGTTTTGTGTCGTCTTAAAACGATGGACATACCTCCAAGCAGCTGCGAGATCTTAAGAAAAGAAACGCTGCACCACTGCCTTTGCCGCACTCGAATGATTGAATTGCGATTCTTAAAAAGAAATGAATGTTCGCTCTGTCCTACACTTTCGAGCACATCTGTGTACTCACGATCTCAGCGACGGCTTTCTGCAGTCCCAGCGTCAGTGCGAGGTGAACCGATGGCCACAGTAAGCAGCGGTCGTCGCGAAACTCAGTATTCTTAAACGGAAACTTTCGTCTTGTTGAGAATGGCGTCACTGGTTTGCACCCGCATTCGCCCACGCATGTCACATGTGTGCGAAAATTTTTGCTCCTCTTTACGCAAAATCGCACGCAGCCGGTAGGATTCGAACCTACGCTCCCAGAGGGAATCTGATTTCGAGTCAGACGCCTTAACCACTCGGCCACGACTGCTGGTAGCGCGGTGTTGTCCCGACACATGCAACTGCTACCGTTTAAAGCACTGTGGTGTCAGAAAACGGCGTAGCTTCATTATTTTCCGTAGCGTTTCCACCGCTACCAGACGAATCGCTACCAAAGTATTAAAATTTCCGCCCGGACAGGGACTTGAACCCTGGACCCTTAGGTTAAAAGCCTAATGCTCTACCGACTGAGCTATCCGGGCTCACACGACGCTGTGATACCTCTCACGATGCACAACTATACATTGACTCATGTCGTTTACTGTTGTGCAATCGCTGCATGGGGCCGTTACTAATAAAACGTCGCCTAAATGCTGTCTGCAGACTTATCGCACTAAGCTCGTAACACACTATCGAAGACTGCTGACACACGATGCAACAACAAATTGCAGGAGTCGTTGCGTCTCATACGTTGGAGCAGAGAATTTACATATTTTGTCGACACTCACTGGGCAATTGGAAAATTCGCAAGCATTTCGAATGCAATGTTTCCCACGTTTTCGCTCGTTTCACGGTTCCGTTGAAAACGTTCTTCACCACCTGACACAGAAAAAGGAACGCAGTCGGTAGGACTTTTTTGATTCTTTTGCTTCTAAGGGAGTTAGTTGTCTAGTGAGTTCCTCTTATGGCATGCACTAGACAACCAGAACAGCTACAGGAGAGAGTCATTTTTGTTGTCAGCGGTAGTTGCATTATCACCAACGCAGAGCCATTCCATTGGCGTCGCATCAAAACGAATACCTGCCGAAACCCGGGATCGAACCAGGGACCTTTAGATCTTCAGTCTAACGCTCTCCCAACTGAGCTATTTCGGCTGACATTGAACGTTCCTGTTTGCATGTGTTTGTTAACCTCTGCCTCGTTGCCAATTTCACAGTCACCTTCGTCTGATAAGACACAGGGACGCTGAAAGGCGAGCAGCCGATGCAGTGAAGTCCCACACACATTTCTTCTGCTTCCATCATCGTAACAAGCAAACATGTCGACTCGACTCGTGTAATATTCACTTCGCTGACTTCACGTGACGCCGCGCTGGCGCTAGAAAACCCGTGCTATATCGATGCCAGGGGCAACTCGTGTGCAGAGAACGAGACACAAGAAGGAGTGAGCCTCTCCACCGTATGAGAGGCAGTATCTAGGAGATACACACGGTAAAACATTCGACTTGCGTTAGCTCATCAATTGCTACACGTCATCGTCTGCAAGCTAAGATGGACACATCTGCACTGCCCAGTGAGGCGACACTTGTACTAACACCCGGTGGGCGGCTGTGAGACGAGGAGATGAGCTGCGGCTTCTGAGCGCGACTGTAACGCTGCGCCCTGGATCAAATAACACTGCACATTGCTGGTGACGCGCGTGTTTAGTAGTGACGCAACTGCTAGGATGCAGCTGAACGTCCATCTTTTGAGAGCGAGAAAATTTTCGCAGTCGGCAGGACTCGAACCTACGCTCCCAGAGGGAATCTGATTTCAAGTCAGACGCCTTAACCACTCGGCCACGACTGCCGGTGGCAGAAGCGACTCCCGACAAGTGGAACCGCCGTCTTTAGAAGCAATCTGATGGCAGAAAGCGGCGTGGCGTCACTCTTTTCTGTAGGGTTTCCATTAGCCGTTACGACAGTGTGTTAATTTTCGCCTGGCGGGGGTTTGAGCCCGGGACCCTTTGGTTGAAGGTCTAGCGCTCTACCGACTGAGCTGTCCGGTCCCTCGGCCGAGCGTTGTGGTGCATGCTACATGGTGTGCGAGTGATTCGCGTGTTGTAATTACTGGCTTATGGCTCCAATGGCGACTTCACCGACTTCCCACTGACGCACCGCTGACGCTAGTTTTGTGTCGTCTTAAAACGATGGACATACCTCCAAGCAGCTGCGAGATCTTAAGAAAAGAAACGCTGCACCACTGCCTTTGCCGCACTCGAATGATTGAATTGCGATTCTTAAAAAGAAATGAATGTTCGCTCTGTCCTACACTTTCGAGCACATCTGTGTACTCACGATCTCAGCGACGGCTTTCTGCAGTCCCAGCGTCAGTGCGAGGTGAACCGATGGCCACAGTAAGCAGCGGTCGTCGCGAAACTCAGTATTCTTAAACGGAAACTTTCGTCTTGTTGAGAATGGCGTCACTGGTTTGCACCCGCATTCGCCCACGCATGTCACATGTGTGCGAAAATTTTTGCTCCTCTTTACGCAAAATCGCACGCAGCCGGTAGGATTCGAACCTACGCTCCCAGAGGGAATCTGATTTCGAGTCAGACGCCTTAACCACTCGGCCACGACTGCTGGTAGCGCGGTGTTGTCCCGACACATGCAACTGCTACCGTTTAAAGCACTGTGGTGTCAGAAAACGGCGTAGCTTCATTATTTTCCGTAGCGTTTCCACCGCTACCAGACGAATCGCTACCAAAGTATTAAAATTTCCGCCCGGACAGGGACTTGAACCCTGGACCCTTAGGTTAAAAGCCTAATGCTCTACCGACTGAGCTATCCGGGCTCACACGACGCTGTGATACCTCTCACGATGCACAACTATACATTGACTCATGTCGTTTACTGTTGTGCAATCGCTGCATGGGGCCGTTACTAATAAAACGTCGCCTAAATGCTGTCTGCAGACTTATCGCACTAAGCTCGTAACACACTATCGAAGACTGCTGACACACGATGCAACAACAAATTGCAGGAGTCGTTGCGTCTCATACGTTGGAGCAGAGAATTTACATATTTTGTCGACACTCACTGGGCAATTGGAAAATTCGCAAGCATTTCGAATGCAATGTTTCCCACGTTTTCGCTCGTTTCACGGTTCCGTTGAAAACGTTCTTCACCACCTGACACAGAAAAAGGAACGCAGTCGGTAGGACTTTTTTGATTCTTTTGCTTCTAAGGGAGTTAGTTGTCTAGTGAGTTCCTCTTATGGCATGCACTAGACAACCAGAACAGCTACAGGAGAGAGTCATTTTTGTTGTCAGCGGTAGTTGCATTATCACCAACGCAGAGCCATTCCATTGGCGTCGCATCAAAACGAATACCTGCCGAAACCCGGGATCGAACCAGGGACCTTTAGATCTTCAGTCTAACGCTCTCCCAACTGAGCTATTTCGGCTGACATTGAACGTTCCTGTTTGCATGTGTTTGTTAACCTCTGCCTCGTTGCCAATTTCACAGTCACCTTCGTCTGATAAGACACAGGGACGCTGAAAGGCGAGCAGCCGATGCAGTGAAGTCCCACACACATTTCTTCTGCTTCCATCATCGTAACAAGCAAACATGTCGACTCGACTCGTGTAATATTCACTTCGCTGACTTCACGTGACGCCGCGCTGGCGCTAGAAAACCCGTGCTATATCGATGCCAGGGGCAACTCGTGTGCAGAGAACGAGACACAAGAAGGAGTGAGCCTCTCCACCGTATGAGAGGCAGTATCTAGGAGATACACACGGTAAAACATTCGACTTGCGTTAGCTCATCAATTGCTACACGTCATCGTCTGCAAGCTAAGATGGACACATCTGCACTGCCCAGTGAGGCGACACTTGTACTAACACCCGGTGGGCGGCTGTGAGACGAGGAGATGAGCTGCGGCTTCTGAGCGCGACTGTAACGCTGCGCCCTGGATCAAATAACACTGCACATTGCTGGTGACGCGCGTGTTTAGTAGTGACGCAACTGCTAGGATGCAGCTGAACGTCCATCTTTTGAGAGCGAGAAAATTTTCGCAGTCGGCAGGACTCGAACCTACGCTCCCAGAGGGAATCTGATTTCAAGTCAGACGCCTTAACCACTCGGCCACGACTGCCGGTGGCAGAAGCGACTCCCGACAAGTGGAACCGCCGTCTTTAGAAGCAATCTGATGGCAGAAAGCGGCGTGGCGTCACTCTTTTCTGTAGGGTTTCCATTAGCCGTTACGACAGTGTGTTAATTTTCGCCTGGCGGGGGTTTGAGCCCGGGACCCTTTGGTTGAAGGTCTAGCGCTCTACCGACTGAGCTGTCCGGTCCCTCGGCCGAGCGTTGTGGTGCATGCTACATGGTGTGCGAGTGATTCGCGTGTTGTAATTACTGGCTTATGGCTCCAATGGCGACTTCACCGACTTCCCACTGACGCACCGCTGACGCTAGTTTTGTGTCGTCTTAAAACGATGGACATACCTCCAAGCAGCTGCGAGATCTTAAGAAAAGAAACGCTGCACCACTGCCTTTGCCGCACTCGAATGATTGAATTGCGATTCTTAAAAAGAAATGAATGTTCGCTCTGTCCTACACTTTCGAGCACATCTGTGTACTCACGATCTCAGCGACGGCTTTCTGCAGTCCCAGCGTCAGTGCGAGGTGAACCGATGGCCACAGTAAGCAGCGGTCGTCGCGAAACTCAGTATTCTTAAACGGAAACTTTCGTCTTGTTGAGAATGGCGTCACTGGTTTGCACCCGCATTCGCCCACGCATGTCACATGTGTGCGAAAATTTTTGCTCCTCTTTACGCAAAATCGCACGCAGCCGGTAGGATTCGAACCTACGCTCCCAGAGGGAATCTGATTTCGAGTCAGACGCCTTAACCACTCGGCCACGACTGCTGGTAGCGCGGTGTTGTCCCGACACATGCAACTGCTACCGTTTAAAGCACTGTGGTGTCAGAAAACGGCGTAGCTTCATTATTTTCCGTAGCGTTTCCACCGCTACCAGACGAATCGCTACCAAAGTATTAAAATTTCCGCCCGGACAGGGACTTGAACCCTGGACCCTTAGGTTAAAAGCCTAATGCTCTACCGACTGAGCTATCCGGGCTCACACGACGCTGTGATACCTCTCACGATGCACAACTATACATTGACTCATGTCGTTTACTGTTGTGCAATCGCTGCATGGGGCCGTTACTAATAAAACGTCGCCTAAATGCTGTCTGCAGACTTATCGCACTAAGCTCGTAACACACTATCGAAGACTGCTGACACACGATGCAACAACAAATTGCAGGAGTCGTTGCGTCTCATACGTTGGAGCAGAGAATTTACATATTTTGTCGACACTCACTGGGCAATTGGAAAATTCGCAAGCATTTCGAATGCAATGTTTCCCACGTTTTCGCTCGTTTCACGGTTCCGTTGAAAACGTTCTTCACCACCTGACACAGAAAAAGGAACGCAGTCGGTAGGACTTTTTTGATTCTTTTGCTTCTAAGGGAGTTAGTTGTCTAGTGAGTTCCTCTTATGGCATGCACTAGACAACCAGAACAGCTACAGGAGAGAGTCATTTTTGTTGTCAGCGGTAGTTGCATTATCACCAACGCAGAGCCATTCCATTGGCGTCGCATCAAAACGAATACCTGCCGAAACCCGGGATCGAACCAGGGACCTTTAGATCTTCAGTCTAACGCTCTCCCAACTGAGCTATTTCGGCTGACATTGAACGTTCCTGTTTGCATGTGTTTGTTAACCTCTGCCTCGTTGCCAATTTCACAGTCACCTTCGTCTGATAAGACACAGGGACGCTGAAAGGCGAGCAGCCGATGCAGTGAAGTCCCACACACATTTCTTCTGCTTCCATCATCGTAACAAGCAAACATGTCGACTCGACTCGTGTAATATTCACTTCGCTGACTTCACGTGACGCCGCGCTGGCGCTAGAAAACCCGTGCTATATCGATGCCAGGGGCAACTCGTGTGCAGAGAACGAGACACAAGAAGGAGTGAGCCTCTCCACCGTATGAGAGGCAGTATCTAGGAGATACACACGGTAAAACATTCGACTTGCGTTAGCTCATCAATTGCTACACGTCATCGTCTGCAAGCTAAGATGGACACATCTGCACTGCCCAGTGAGGCGACACTTGTACTAACACCCGGTGGGCGGCTGTGAGACGAGGAGATGAGCTGCGGCTTCTGAGCGCGACTGTAACGCTGCGCCCTGGATCAAATAACACTGCACATTGCTGGTGACGCGCGTGTTTAGTAGTGACGCAACTGCTAGGATGCAGCTGAACGTCCATCTTTTGAGAGCGAGAAAATTTTCGCAGTCGGCAGGACTCGAACCTACGCTCCCAGAGGGAATCTGATTTCAAGTCAGACGCCTTAACCACTCGGCCACGACTGCCGGTGGCAGAAGCGACTCCCGACAAGTGGAACCGCCGTCTTTAGAAGCAATCTGATGGCAGAAAGCGGCGTGGCGTCACTCTTTTCTGTAGGGTTTCCATTAGCCGTTACGACAGTGTGTTAATTTTCGCCTGGCGGGGGTTTGAGCCCGGGACCCTTTGGTTGAAGGTCTAGCGCTCTACCGACTGAGCTGTCCGGTCCCTCGGCCGAGCGTTGTGGTGCATGCTACATGGTGTGCGAGTGATTCGCGTGTTGTAATTACTGGCTTATGGCTCCAATGGCGACTTCACCGACTTCCCACTGACGCACCGCTGACGCTAGTTTTGTGTCGTCTTAAAACGATGGACATACCTCCAAGCAGCTGCGAGATCTTAAGAAAAGAAACGCTGCACCACTGCCTTTGCCGCACTCGAATGATTGAATTGCGATTCTTAAAAAGAAATGAATGTTCGCTCTGTCCTACACTTTCGAGCACATCTGTGTACTCACGATCTCAGCGACGGCTTTCTGCAGTCCCAGCGTCAGTGCGAGGTGAACCGATGGCCACAGTAAGCAGCGGTCGTCGCGAAACTCAGTATTCTTAAACGGAAACTTTCGTCTTGTTGAGAATGGCGTCACTGGTTTGCACCCGCATTCGCCCACGCATGTCACATGTGTGCGAAAATTTTTGCTCCTCTTTACGCAAAATCGCACGCAGCCGGTAGGATTCGAACCTACGCTCCCAGAGGGAATCTGATTTCGAGTCAGACGCCTTAACCACTCGGCCACGACTGCTGGTAGCGCGGTGTTGTCCCGACACATGCAACTGCTACCGTTTAAAGCACTGTGGTGTCAGAAAACGGCGTAGCTTCATTATTTTCCGTAGCGTTTCCACCGCTACCAGACGAATCGCTACCAAAGTATTAAAATTTCCGCCCGGACAGGGACTTGAACCCTGGACCCTTAGGTTAAAAGCCTAATGCTCTACCGACTGAGCTATCCGGGCTCACACGACGCTGTGATACCTCTCACGATGCACAACTATACATTGACTCATGTCGTTTACTGTTGTGCAATCGCTGCATGGGGCCGTTACTAATAAAACGTCGCCTAAATGCTGTCTGCAGACTTATCGCACTAAGCTCGTAACACACTATCGAAGACTGCTGACACACGATGCAACAACAAATTGCAGGAGTCGTTGCGTCTCATACGTTGGAGCAGAGAATTTACATATTTTGTCGACACTCACTGGGCAATTGGAAAATTCGCAAGCATTTCGAATGCAATGTTTCCCACGTTTTCGCTCGTTTCACGGTTCCGTTGAAAACGTTCTTCACCACCTGACACAGAAAAAGGAACGCAGTCGGTAGGACTTTTTTGATTCTTTTGCTTCTAAGGGAGTTAGTTGTCTAGTGAGTTCCTCTTATGGCATGCACTAGACAACCAGAACAGCTACAGGAGAGAGTCATTTTTGTTGTCAGCGGTAGTTGCATTATCACCAACGCAGAGCCATTCCATTGGCGTCGCATCAAAACGAATACCTGCCGAAACCCGGGATCGAACCAGGGACCTTTAGATCTTCAGTCTAACGCTCTCCCAACTGAGCTATTTCGGCTGACATTGAACGTTCCTGTTTGCATGTGTTTGTTAACCTCTGCCTCGTTGCCAATTTCACAGTCACCTTCGTCTGATAAGACACAGGGACGCTGAAAGGCGAGCAGCCGATGCAGTGAAGTCCCACACACATTTCTTCTGCTTCCATCATCGTAACAAGCAAACATGTCGACTCGACTCGTGTAATATTCACTTCGCTGACTTCACGTGACGCCGCGCTGGCGCTAGAAAACCCGTGCTATATCGATGCCAGGGGCAACTCGTGTGCAGAGAACGAGACACAAGAAGGAGTGAGCCTCTCCACCGTATGAGAGGCAGTATCTAGGAGATACACACGGTAAAACATTCGACTTGCGTTAGCTCATCAATTGCTACACGTCATCGTCTGCAAGCTAAGATGGACACATCTGCACTGCCCAGTGAGGCGACACTTGTACTAACACCCGGTGGGCGGCTGTGAGACGAGGAGATGAGCTGCGGCTTCTGAGCGCGACTGTAACGCTGCGCCCTGGATCAAATAACACTGCACATTGCTGGTGACGCGCGTGTTTAGTAGTGACGCAACTGCTAGGATGCAGCTGAACGTCCATCTTTTGAGAGCGAGAAAATTTTCGCAGTCGGCAGGACTCGAACCTACGCTCCCAGAGGGAATCTGATTTCAAGTCAGACGCCTTAACCACTCGGCCACGACTGCCGGTGGCAGAAGCGACTCCCGACAAGTGGAACCGCCGTCTTTAGAAGCAATCTGATGGCAGAAAGCGGCGTGGCGTCACTCTTTTCTGTAGGGTTTCCATTAGCCGTTACGACAGTGTGTTAATTTTCGCCTGGCGGGGGTTTGAGCCCGGGACCCTTTGGTTGAAGGTCTAGCGCTCTACCGACTGAGCTGTCCGGTCCCTCGGCCGAGCGTTGTGGTGCATGCTACATGGTGTGCGAGTGATTCGCGTGTTGTAATTACTGGCTTATGGCTCCAATGGCGACTTCACCGACTTCCCACTGACGCACCGCTGACGCTAGTTTTGTGTCGTCTTAAAACGATGGACATACCTCCAAGCAGCTGCGAGATCTTAAGAAAAGAAACGCTGCACCACTGCCTTTGCCGCACTCGAATGATTGAATTGCGATTCTTAAAAAGAAATGAATGTTCGCTCTGTCCTACACTTTCGAGCACATCTGTGTACTCACGATCTCAGCGACGGCTTTCTGCAGTCCCAGCGTCAGTGCGAGGTGAACCGATGGCCACAGTAAGCAGCGGTCGTCGCGAAACTCAGTATTCTTAAACGGAAACTTTCGTCTTGTTGAGAATGGCGTCACTGGTTTGCACCCGCATTCGCCCACGCATGTCACATGTGTGCGAAAATTTTTGCTCCTCTTTACGCAAAATCGCACGCAGCCGGTAGGATTCGAACCTACGCTCCCAGAGGGAATCTGATTTCGAGTCAGACGCCTTAACCACTCGGCCACGACTGCTGGTAGCGCGGTGTTGTCCCGACACATGCAACTGCTACCGTTTAAAGCACTGTGGTGTCAGAAAACGGCGTAGCTTCATTATTTTCCGTAGCGTTTCCACCGCTACCAGACGAATCGCTACCAAAGTATTAAAATTTCCGCCCGGACAGGGACTTGAACCCTGGACCCTTAGGTTAAAAGCCTAATGCTCTACCGACTGAGCTATCCGGGCTCACACGACGCTGTGATACCTCTCACGATGCACAACTATACATTGACTCATGTCGTTTACTGTTGTGCAATCGCTGCATGGGGCCGTTACTAATAAAACGTCGCCTAAATGCTGTCTGCAGACTTATCGCACTAAGCTCGTAACACACTATCGAAGACTGCTGACACACGATGCAACAACAAATTGCAGGAGTCGTTGCGTCTCATACGTTGGAGCAGAGAATTTACATATTTTGTCGACACTCACTGGGCAATTGGAAAATTCGCAAGCATTTCGAATGCAATGTTTCCCACGTTTTCGCTCGTTTCACGGTTCCGTTGAAAACGTTCTTCACCACCTGACACAGAAAAAGGAACGCAGTCGGTAGGACTTTTTTGATTCTTTTGCTTCTAAGGGAGTTAGTTGTCTAGTGAGTTCCTCTTATGGCATGCACTAGACAACCAGAACAGCTACAGGAGAGAGTCATTTTTGTTGTCAGCGGTAGTTGCATTATCACCAACGCAGAGCCATTCCATTGGCGTCGCATCAAAACGAATACCTGCCGAAACCCGGGATCGAACCAGGGACCTTTAGATCTTCAGTCTAACGCTCTCCCAACTGAGCTATTTCGGCTGACATTGAACGTTCCTGTTTGCATGTGTTTGTTAACCTCTGCCTCGTTGCCAATTTCACAGTCACCTTCGTCTGATAAGACACAGGGACGCTGAAAGGCGAGCAGCCGATGCAGTGAAGTCCCACACACATTTCTTCTGCTTCCATCATCGTAACAAGCAAACATGTCGACTCGACTCGTGTAATATTCACTTCGCTGACTTCACGTGACGCCGCGCTGGCGCTAGAAAACCCGTGCTATATCGATGCCAGGGGCAACTCGTGTGCAGAGAACGAGACACAAGAAGGAGTGAGCCTCTCCACCGTATGAGAGGCAGTATCTAGGAGATACACACGGTAAAACATTCGACTTGCGTTAGCTCATCAATTGCTACACGTCATCGTCTGCAAGCTAAGATGGACACATCTGCACTGCCCAGTGAGGCGACACTTGTACTAACACCCGGTGGGCGGCTGTGAGACGAGGAGATGAGCTGCGGCTTCTGAGCGCGACTGTAACGCTGCGCCCTGGATCAAATAACACTGCACATTGCTGGTGACGCGCGTGTTTAGTAGTGACGCAACTGCTAGGATGCAGCTGAACGTCCATCTTTTGAGAGCGAGAAAATTTTCGCAGTCGGCAGGACTCGAACCTACGCTCCCAGAGGGAATCTGATTTCAAGTCAGACGCCTTAACCACTCGGCCACGACTGCCGGTGGCAGAAGCGACTCCCGACAAGTGGAACCGCCGTCTTTAGAAGCAATCTGATGGCAGAAAGCGGCGTGGCGTCACTCTTTTCTGTAGGGTTTCCATTAGCCGTTACGACAGTGTGTTAATTTTCGCCTGGCGGGGGTTTGAGCCCGGGACCCTTTGGTTGAAGGTCTAGCGCTCTACCGACTGAGCTGTCCGGTCCCTCGGCCGAGCGTTGTGGTGCATGCTACATGGTGTGCGAGTGATTCGCGTGTTGTAATTACTGGCTTATGGCTCCAATGGCGACTTCACCGACTTCCCACTGACGCACCGCTGACGCTAGTTTTGTGTCGTCTTAAAACGATGGACATACCTCCAAGCAGCTGCGAGATCTTAAGAAAAGAAACGCTGCACCACTGCCTTTGCCGCACTCGAATGATTGAATTGCGATTCTTAAAAAGAAATGAATGTTCGCTCTGTCCTACACTTTCGAGCACATCTGTGTACTCACGATCTCAGCGACGGCTTTCTGCAGTCCCAGCGTCAGTGCGAGGTGAACCGATGGCCACAGTAAGCAGCGGTCGTCGCGAAACTCAGTATTCTTAAACGGAAACTTTCGTCTTGTTGAGAATGGCGTCACTGGTTTGCACCCGCATTCGCCCACGCATGTCACATGTGTGCGAAAATTTTTGCTCCTCTTTACGCAAAATCGCACGCAGCCGGTAGGATTCGAACCTACGCTCCCAGAGGGAATCTGATTTCGAGTCAGACGCCTTAACCACTCGGCCACGACTGCTGGTAGCGCGGTGTTGTCCCGACACATGCAACTGCTACCGTTTAAAGCACTGTGGTGTCAGAAAACGGCGTAGCTTCATTATTTTCCGTAGCGTTTCCACCGCTACCAGACGAATCGCTACCAAAGTATTAAAATTTCCGCCCGGACAGGGACTTGAACCCTGGACCCTTAGGTTAAAAGCCTAATGCTCTACCGACTGAGCTATCCGGGCTCACACGACGCTGTGATACCTCTCACGATGCACAACTATACATTGACTCATGTCGTTTACTGTTGTGCAATCGCTGCATGGGGCCGTTACTAATAAAACGTCGCCTAAATGCTGTCTGCAGACTTATCGCACTAAGCTCGTAACACACTATCGAAGACTGCTGACACACGATGCAACAACAAATTGCAGGAGTCGTTGCGTCTCATACGTTGGAGCAGAGAATTTACATATTTTGTCGACACTCACTGGGCAATTGGAAAATTCGCAAGCATTTCGAATGCAATGTTTCCCACGTTTTCGCTCGTTTCACGGTTCCGTTGAAAACGTTCTTCACCACCTGACACAGAAAAAGGAACGCAGTCGGTAGGACTTTTTTGATTCTTTTGCTTCTAAGGGAGTTAGTTGTCTAGTGAGTTCCTCTTATGGCATGCACTAGACAACCAGAACAGCTACAGGAGAGAGTCATTTTTGTTGTCAGCGGTAGTTGCATTATCACCAACGCAGAGCCATTCCATTGGCGTCGCATCAAAACGAATACCTGCCGAAACCCGGGATCGAACCAGGGACCTTTAGATCTTCAGTCTAACGCTCTCCCAACTGAGCTATTTCGGCTGACATTGAACGTTCCTGTTTGCATGTGTTTGTTAACCTCTGCCTCGTTGCCAATTTCACAGTCACCTTCGTCTGATAAGACACAGGGACGCTGAAAGGCGAGCAGCCGATGCAGTGAAGTCCCACACACATTTCTTCTGCTTCCATCATCGTAACAAGCAAACATGTCGACTCGACTCGTGTAATATTCACTTCGCTGACTTCACGTGACGCCGCGCTGGCGCTAGAAAACCCGTGCTATATCGATGCCAGGGGCAACTCGTGTGCAGAGAACGAGACACAAGAAGGAGTGAGCCTCTCCACCGTATGAGAGGCAGTATCTAGGAGATACACACGGTAAAACATTCGACTTGCGTTAGCTCATCAATTGCTACACGTCATCGTCTGCAAGCTAAGATGGACACATCTGCACTGCCCAGTGAGGCGACACTTGTACTAACACCCGGTGGGCGGCTGTGAGACGAGGAGATGAGCTGCGGCTTCTGAGCGCGACTGTAACGCTGCGCCCTGGATCAAATAACACTGCACATTGCTGGTGACGCGCGTGTTTAGTAGTGACGCAACTGCTAGGATGCAGCTGAACGTCCATCTTTTGAGAGCGAGAAAATTTTCGCAGTCGGCAGGACTCGAACCTACGCTCCCAGAGGGAATCTGATTTCAAGTCAGACGCCTTAACCACTCGGCCACGACTGCCGGTGGCAGAAGCGACTCCCGACAAGTGGAACCGCCGTCTTTAGAAGCAATCTGATGGCAGAAAGCGGCGTGGCGTCACTCTTTTCTGTAGGGTTTCCATTAGCCGTTACGACAGTGTGTTAATTTTCGCCTGGCGGGGGTTTGAGCCCGGGACCCTTTGGTTGAAGGTCTAGCGCTCTACCGACTGAGCTGTCCGGTCCCTCGGCCGAGCGTTGTGGTGCATGCTACATGGTGTGCGAGTGATTCG
The DNA here is from genome assembly GCF_023864345.2 of Schistocerca serialis cubense. Lineage (NCBI taxonomy): Eukaryota > Metazoa > Arthropoda > Insecta > Orthoptera > Acrididae > Schistocerca > Schistocerca serialis. The sequence continues at coordinate 36,578 of NW_026047596.1, forward strand.
CGTGTTGTAATTACTGGCTTATGGCTCCAATGGCGACTTCACCGACTTCCCACTGACGCACCGCTGACGCTAGTTTTGTGTCGTCTTAAAACGATGGACATACCTCCAAGCAGCTGCGAGATCTTAAGAAAAGAAACGCTGCACCACTGCCTTTGCCGCACTCGAATGATTGAATTGCGATTCTTAAAAAGAAATGAATGTTCGCTCTGTCCTACACTTTCGAGCACATCTGTGTACTCACGATCTCAGCGACGGCTTTCTGCAGTCCCAGCGTCAGTGCGAGGTGAACCGATGGCCACAGTAAGCAGCGGTCGTCGCGAAACTCAGTATTCTTAAACGGAAACTTTCGTCTTGTTGAGAATGGCGTCACTGGTTTGCACCCGCATTCGCCCACGCATGTCACATGTGTGCGAAAATTTTTGCTCCTCTTTACGCAAAATCGCACGCAGCCGGTAGGATTCGAACCTACGCTCCCAGAGGGAATCTGATTTCGAGTCAGACGCCTTAACCACTCGGCCACGACTGCTGGTAGCGCGGTGTTGTCCCGACACATGCAACTGCTACCGTTTAAAGCACTGTGGTGTCAGAAAACGGCGTAGCTTCATTATTTTCCGTAGCGTTTCCACCGCTACCAGACGAATCGCTACCAAAGTATTAAAATTTCCGCCCGGACAGGGACTTGAACCCTGGACCCTTAGGTTAAAAGCCTAATGCTCTACCGACTGAGCTATCCGGGCTCACACGACGCTGTGATACCTCTCACGATGCACAACTATACATTGACTCATGTCGTTTACTGTTGTGCAATCGCTGCATGGGGCCGTTACTAATAAAACGTCGCCTAAATGCTGTCTGCAGACTTATCGCACTAAGCTCGTAACACACTATCGAAGACTGCTGACACACGATGCAACAACAAATTGCAGGAGTCGTTGCGTCTCATACGTTGGAGCAGAGAATTTACATATTTTGTCGACACTCACTGGGCAATTGGAAAATTCGCAAGCATTTCGAATGCAATGTTTCCCACGTTTTCGCTCGTTTCACGGTTCCGTTGAAAACGTTCTTCACCACCTGACACAGAAAAAGGAACGCAGTCGGTAGGACTTTTTTGATTCTTTTGCTTCTAAGGGAGTTAGTTGTCTAGTGAGTTCCTCTTATGGCATGCACTAGACAACCAGAACAGCTACAGGAGAGAGTCATTTTTGTTGTCAGCGGTAGTTGCATTATCACCAACGCAGAGCCATTCCATTGGCGTCGCATCAAAACGAATACCTGCCGAAACCCGGGATCGAACCAGGGACCTTTAGATCTTCAGTCTAACGCTCTCCCAACTGAGCTATTTCGGCTGACATTGAACGTTCCTGTTTGCATGTGTTTGTTAACCTCTGCCTCGTTGCCAATTTCACAGTCACCTTCGTCTGATAAGACACAGGGACGCTGAAAGGCGAGCAGCCGATGCAGTGAAGTCCCACACACATTTCTTCTGCTTCCATCATCGTAACAAGCAAACATGTCGACTCGACTCGTGTAATATTCACTTCGCTGACTTCACGTGACGCCGCGCTGGCGCTAGAAAACCCGTGCTATATCGATGCCAGGGGCAACTCGTGTGCAGAGAACGAGACACAAGAAGGAGTGAGCCTCTCCACCGTATGAGAGGCAGTATCTAGGAGATACACACGGTAAAACATTCGACTTGCGTTAGCTCATCAATTGCTACACGTCATCGTCTGCAAGCTAAGATGGACACATCTGCACTGCCCAGTGAGGCGACACTTGTACTAACACCCGGTGGGCGGCTGTGAGACGAGGAGATGAGCTGCGGCTTCTGAGCGCGACTGTAACGCTGCGCCCTGGATCAAATAACACTGCACATTGCTGGTGACGCGCGTGTTTAGTAGTGACGCAACTGCTAGGATGCAGCTGAACGTCCATCTTTTGAGAGCGAGAAAATTTTCGCAGTCGGCAGGACTCGAACCTACGCTCCCAGAGGGAATCTGATTTCAAGTCAGACGCCTTAACCACTCGGCCACGACTGCCGGTGGCAGAAGCGACTCCCGACAAGTGGAACCGCCGTCTTTAGAAGCAATCTGATGGCAGAAAGCGGCGTGGCGTCACTCTTTTCTGTAGGGTTTCCATTAGCCGTTACGACAGTGTGTTAATTTTCGCCTGGCGGGGGTTTGAGCCCGGGACCCTTTGGTTGAAGGTCTAGCGCTCTACCGACTGAGCTGTCCGGTCCCTCGGCCGAGCGTTGTGGTGCATGCTACATGGTGTGCGAGTGATTCGCGTGTTGTAATTACTGGCTTATGGCTCCAATGGCGACTTCACCGACTTCCCACTGACGCACCGCTGACGCTAGTTTTGTGTCGTCTTAAAACGATGGACATACCTCCAAGCAGCTGCGAGATCTTAAGAAAAGAAACGCTGCACCACTGCCTTTGCCGCACTCGAATGATTGAATTGCGATTCTTAAAAAGAAATGAATGTTCGCTCTGTCCTACACTTTCGAGCACATCTGTGTACTCACGATCTCAGCGACGGCTTTCTGCAGTCCCAGCGTCAGTGCGAGGTGAACCGATGGCCACAGTAAGCAGCGGTCGTCGCGAAACTCAGTATTCTTAAACGGAAACTTTCGTCTTGTTGAGAATGGCGTCACTGGTTTGCACCCGCATTCGCCCACGCATGTCACATGTGTGCGAAAATTTTTGCTCCTCTTTACGCAAAATCGCACGCAGCCGGTAGGATTCGAACCTACGCTCCCAGAGGGAATCTGATTTCGAGTCAGACGCCTTAACCACTCGGCCACGACTGCTGGTAGCGCGGTGTTGTCCCGACACATGCAACTGCTACCGTTTAAAGCACTGTGGTGTCAGAAAACGGCGTAGCTTCATTATTTTCCGTAGCGTTTCCACCGCTACCAGACGAATCGCTACCAAAGTATTAAAATTTCCGCCCGGACAGGGACTTGAACCCTGGACCCTTAGGTTAAAAGCCTAATGCTCTACCGACTGAGCTATCCGGGCTCACACGACGCTGTGATACCTCTCACGATGCACAACTATACATTGACTCATGTCGTTTACTGTTGTGCAATCGCTGCATGGGGCCGTTACTAATAAAACGTCGCCTAAATGCTGTCTGCAGACTTATCGCACTAAGCTCGTAACACACTATCGAAGACTGCTGACACACGATGCAACAACAAATTGCAGGAGTCGTTGCGTCTCATACGTTGGAGCAGAGAATTTACATATTTTGTCGACACTCACTGGGCAATTGGAAAATTCGCAAGCATTTCGAATGCAATGTTTCCCACGTTTTCGCTCGTTTCACGGTTCCGTTGAAAACGTTCTTCACCACCTGACACAGAAAAAGGAACGCAGTCGGTAGGACTTTTTTGATTCTTTTGCTTCTAAGGGAGTTAGTTGTCTAGTGAGTTCCTCTTATGGCATGCACTAGACAACCAGAACAGCTACAGGAGAGAGTCATTTTTGTTGTCAGCGGTAGTTGCATTATCACCAACGCAGAGCCATTCCATTGGCGTCGCATCAAAACGAATACCTGCCGAAACCCGGGATCGAACCAGGGACCTTTAGATCTTCAGTCTAACGCTCTCCCAACTGAGCTATTTCGGCTGACATTGAACGTTCCTGTTTGCATGTGTTTGTTAACCTCTGCCTCGTTGCCAATTTCACAGTCACCTTCGTCTGATAAGACACAGGGACGCTGAAAGGCGAGCAGCCGATGCAGTGAAGTCCCACACACATTTCTTCTGCTTCCATCATCGTAACAAGCAAACATGTCGACTCGACTCGTGTAATATTCACTTCGCTGACTTCACGTGACGCCGCGCTGGCGCTAGAAAACCCGTGCTATATCGATGCCAGGGGCAACTCGTGTGCAGAGAACGAGACACAAGAAGGAGTGAGCCTCTCCACCGTATGAGAGGCAGTATCTAGGAGATACACACGGTAAAACATTCGACTTGCGTTAGCTCATCAATTGCTACACGTCATCGTCTGCAAGCTAAGATGGACACATCTGCACTGCCCAGTGAGGCGACACTTGTACTAACACCCGGTGGGCGGCTGTGAGACGAGGAGATGAGCTGCGGCTTCTGAGCGCGACTGTAACGCTGCGCCCTGGATCAAATAACACTGCACATTGCTGGTGACGCGCGTGTTTAGTAGTGACGCAACTGCTAGGATGCAGCTGAACGTCCATCTTTTGAGAGCGAGAAAATTTTCGCAGTCGGCAGGACTCGAACCTACGCTCCCAGAGGGAATCTGATTTCAAGTCAGACGCCTTAACCACTTTTTTTTTTTTTTTTTTTTTTTTTTTAGGGCCTCCCTTCTCCCCTTACAGCCCTCCTTGCGCTCTCCATGAATGCCGTCCTTGGCGAGCTTCATCAGCTATAGTCAAAAGAAATCAAAGTCTCCAGATTCACTGGCGTCGTACAACAGTACACAAAAAGAATACTGGTTCTTCCGGATTACAAGGAGTTCATTGCCTCGTCTTCTTTGTAATATAAGTGCAACGAAAAATAGAAATCTCTCGCATAACCAAGGGGAAAAAAAAAAATGTCTCTTCCCTCAAAAAACAAATAATGAGGACTAAGAAAGAAAAGAAAACTTCAGGTCCTCAAGCGCCATAGTCGAAATGATAACGAAAATATTCTTCAGTGTTAACTTGTACTTGGGAACTTCACCGTGGAAATGTTGACAGTAATTGAGGATTTACTTTAGAATCACCCAATTCCCTGTTTCTCAAAAAGTATTTTTAACATATTCCCAAAATCCCTCTTAATGTGCGGGAACTGGTTTCTTCTCCAATATGCCGTTTCCATATAAGCAATAAAGGCAGTAATATTGTCTTCTCCGTGGTTAGTTATGACGTAATTGACAAAATGTCCCAGCATCCACATAACAGTATTGTTTTTCGTTTTGGGGTAATACCGTGTATCAGGCCACAGGAGGATATCAGTTGTATAAAGACTTTCAGTGCTACGTGTGAGCAGCGCCAATCGTTTCCGCACCCAATGCCAGTTGAACTGATGCCCGCAGCAAGTAAACCTGTGCCTCAGAGTGTCTACTAATCCACATTTGAGGCAGTTGTCAGTAGCACTTAAGCCAATGCGGTTCAGTTTTTCGTTGGTTGGAATAAGATTGTGGACAACTTTATACCAGGCGGAAAGCACATCGGAGGAATGAATTTTTAGAGTAATATTGGTCCACACTGCCGTCCAGACGATTCTTGGGTAGTGCATTTCAATTGTATTTGGAGCTTCGTACTTCTGCCACTGAGCAATTAAGAACACTGTCGTGAGACAAGGACCTGTGAAAACACTGTCACCTAAGTAACTCATTTCGAGGTAATAAACACCGACATGTTGCAATTGGAAGTTGAGTTTCCCGATGTCAATTGGCGGTTTCATACATTTAGGGCGAACAATGCGAAACAGCTTCGATGTGATAGTATGGGGCATCGTGGTAATTATCACAGTTGTTCGTTTTATATAGAGTGCTGTCGCCTTTCGACGGATATCATTGAGTTGCAGGCCCCCAGCTTGCACTGACTTAGACAGTGTGGTATAGGTTAACTTAAAAATATGACCGAGCCACACAAACCTGCTGGACAAACGCATGATCTTATGGGCTTGCATTTTGGGAAGAGGGAACACCTGAGCGACATAATAAGCTTTACAGAGTATGTATGTATTCAAAATCCTGATCTTCTGGAGGATATTTGTCGATCGCCAGGTGTTTTCCACTATAGCTCCCTGTATTCGATTGGCAGTAAGTTTCCAGTTTTTAGCTGCCATACGTAAGGGACACCTATCGATTATGATTCCCAGAGCAACATGTTGTTCGACGATCTGTGCCCACGGTATAGCAAGAGATTCGAAGCCCCGTAAGCTTAGAACCTTACATTTACCCTCACTGAGTTTCGCTCCAGAAGCAGTGCTGTAAGTATCAATCTCAGCCCGCAATTGGGCCACTTCAGACTCATGACGTAGGATAACAGCAACATCATCGGCGTAAGCCCTCACAGTAAGATGGCTCCCTAAGACAGAAAGGCCAGTTAATGTGATACACAATCTCTTCAGAAATGGCTCGAGCGACAAAACAAAGAGCGACATCGACAACGGACTGCCTTGCGGTACACCTCGTCGTATACTGACAGCTTGCGTCAGCTGACCGTTAACGGTGATCCTAGCAGTAATGCCTGTTATCATATTCCGAATGACTGCCACAGCTCGTTCGTCGAGTCCAATTCGTTGCAGGATGCGTTCTAAATAGTCATGACTAACGCGGTCAAAAGCTTTGCAAAAGTCAAGAAAAAGGAAAGCACATTTGACGTTGGTTACGGCCGCTACTGAAATAACGTCTCTGTACTCCGCAACCGGAGTCATAATGGATCTCCCTGGAAGGCAAGACTGATGTGAATGAATAACTTTCCCAAGGATGGGGGTCATTCTGCTATTAATCGCTCGGGCAATCGTTTTATAATCAAAGTTCAATAATGTGATTGGACGGAGATTATCAACTCGCTTGTGACCAGTTCTCTTCGGGACTAAAACAATTCTACCCACCTTGAACTCGGCAGGAAGAGGACCACCACTCATGACTTCATTAACAATGTCAGTAAAAGTACCACCAAGGACATTCCAGAATTTGATATAAAATTCCTTGGGCAAACCATCAGGACCAGGCGATTTAAAGGAAGGCGACTTGGAGATCAAGGCTAAAAGTTCCTCGGGAGTGAAATCCGATAAAAAGTCGACATTGTCAGCAGGAGTAATATCCCTATCAAGAACATTGACCACTGCACTGACAGCAGGTTCATTGACAATCTCGCTGGAATACAGTCGTTGGAAATGTTGGTGAATTTCACTAATAATGGCCGCTTGAGTAGAGAGTAATTCCCCATTATCTCTTTCCAAAACATCAATGAAAGCCCGGCGGCGGCGTGATAAATGCTTGAATAAATGGTACATAGATGTCATTTCGTCGGCTAAAACAGATTTAGGTTTGGATTTAACTTTCAGACCTTCCAATTGTTGACGCTTCAAGCTGACAAGTTTAGCCTTGACACGTTGAATGGATGGAAAGTTAGTGTTGGTCGCAGTGGATGAATCATACAGTTGTCGCAGCACAGTGTAGTAAAACTCAAAGGTCCTCTTGAAGGCGCGTGCTTTCTGAGCACTATAATAAATGAGACTTTTTCGAAGCTTTGGTTTCGCAACAGTGGTCCACCACATCGCTTTAGTCGGATAAAAAGTGATGGAACGCAAACAAGTTTCCCACACATGCCTGATAACGTCAAATAATTCAGCGTCCGCCAGATGCGATATGTTTAACATCCACGGGGAACGAAATAATTTGGTAGGCTGTCGATTTAAGTGAACCGTTGCCGTAAAAGCGCAATGGTCGGTAAAACTAGCCGGGATTACGTCAACCGCTAGGAGTCTGTCACTGATACAGTCCGATAGATAAATTCTATCCAGACGGCTGCATGAAGTAACGGTGAAAAAAGTGAATTTAACTAAAGTAGGATACTTCAGTTCCCAAGCATCTTTCAGCTTAATATTCTTAACGAGCTCATGCAGGTCTTTACAGTAGTTAAAATTAGGGGACTGATCGTTTTTACGTAGAACACAGTTGAAGTCACCTCCTATTATCAGGTTTTGAGGACTCCTCCTCAACAGATACGTAACATCCTCCTTATAAAAACGTGACCGTTCGAATTTGTTGCTGTTGCCTGACGGGGCATATAAGTTAACAAGGGTTACATCAAAAATTTTACAGCTCACTCCTCGACCGGAATCTAAAAACTCGATCTCCCCAACTGGAATACCTTCCCGTAATAAAAGTGCGGTACCTGTACTTTCCTCAGGAGCAACGTTTGATATGGTTTTAAAACCAGAGACGAAGAGATTCAAAACAGTAACTTCCTGCAACAACACAATATCAGCGTCAGATTCGTATAGAAACTGCTGGAGGGCCGCAATTTTGAGATCAGATCGAATCTTATTTATGTTCAGGGAGACGAATTTGTACGCTTGTGCCATTATTACAGTGAGGTACGTAAAGGGTCCCTAAACAACACTGGTCGCATTACAATGTCACAGAAACTTCGGAATGGGCTGCATTGTCAGGAGGATCACGAACAGGCACTTGTGTGTCGTTGGGTTTGTTTTTCTTCCGTACGGCGTTGACGTTCGGTTGAACTTTGGTCCTACTACGTGCCCTGCTAGGGAACACATCGGCAGACGGAGGTGTGGGAGGATCCTGAGTGACTTCGCAATCCATAATGGGATGTGACGCCTCAGCCATCTGATCCGCAGAAAGAACTGACTCAGAAGGTGGACAAGTTTGTTTGTTGTCACTAGCACGAACTTCGTGTTTGTTTGTAGACGGACGTTGACTTCCTTCAGTTTGTACACAAGGACTGCCTCCCTTGTTATGCTTATCGGAAGCACGCGCTTGTTGTGATTCGGCCTGTGGTGACGTCGCGACTTCAGGCGGCGTGCTCGGCTGTTGTGGTGCCAAAGCTGCCTGCACGTCACTCGGAATGACGTCAATAGCCGCAGCGTCGACAGCTGCGTGCGACGGTTCAGGAAAACTAGAGTCAGTAACCGTAACCGGCATCTCTTTTGGGACGTCGTGTTCTAATTCCTGGAGATCCTCGTCCGGACTATCAGCATCACACGTTCTTCGCCGTTTGTGGCTCAGCAGCTGCACGTCAGATTTGGAAGCAGGCGTATCTGTAACCGGTTTTGAAGGAAAGGGTGGAAAGTCGGCAACAGGCAAACCAGGCTCCGGGGGCAATATTTCACTATCACTAGGGCGTTCGATGTCCGTGATTGGTGCCTCCCTAACAAGATCGGCCAATGTCAATTTTTTACGCTGTTCCAAAGTACTTTTGAGAACAAATACACGTTTAGGGCAGTTCGTACGCAAGTGGCCAGTTTCATTACAAAGAAAGCATGTGCCTGGTTGCCCACTGTACGTGACATGCACTTTATACCCACAAACAATAAGATGGGAGGGGATATCTTGCTTGACGTGCATTTCGACTGACCGGACGCCACTAAAACACTGTAACCGATGTTGACTAGACCAACGTTCGTTACGGATTTGCTTGACCTCCCCATACGTCGTCAAAATCTCACGTAAATAACAGTTTTCAACTTCCGGCGGCAGGTTGTACACACGGACATTTTTGTATTCTACATCAGCATTTGATATGAGAACAGTACTCACCGAGGCGTCACGATGACGGAACTCAGCTCTGCTACCATGTTTTAACAGAATCCTCTCCAGTAACACAGGGTTTAACAACTTGACAAAGAAACAGTAGAGGTCGGTGTCGTAATAGGCAGTATGAACCTGGTCAGACGTAATACCAATAACATCCACTATGAAATCGTGAACTTCCATGGAACTCGGTTGAACATGACGTGTAGACTTGTCAAATTCGAAACACAGAGTACATTTCCTTGGGAACAACCTGGACGACATATCCACTTATTAAACGGTCGAGACCGCTAACACAAAACGACACAAAACACTAAAAGCGAAGTGAAGTGACGGAAACACAAGACAGCAAATCGAGCAAACAACGTAAACAAAGAAAGTAGTCACGGCTTGCACACGCTATTGCGGAGCGAAGGCACAAACACGTGCGACCTGCACGGCGTCGCAAGCGGAACTGAACCACTCGGCCACGACTGCCGGTGGCAGAAGCGACTCCCGACAAGTGGAACCGCCGTCTTTAGAAGCAATCTGATGGCAGAAAGCGGCGTGGCGTCACTCTTTTCTGTAGGGTTTCCATTAGCCGTTACGACAGTGTGTTAATTTTCGCCTGGCGGGGGTTTGAGCCCGGGACCCTTTGGTTGAAGGTCTAGCGCTCTACCGACTGAGCTGTCCGGTCCCTCGGCCGAGCGTTGTGGTGCATGCTACATGGTGTGCGAGTGATTCGCGTGTTGTAATTACTGGCTTATGGCTCCAATGGCGACTTCACCGACTTCCCACTGACGCACCGCTGACGCTAGTTTTGTGTCGTCTTAAAACGATGGACATACCTCCAAGCAGCTGCGAGATCTTAAGAAAAGAAACGCTGCACCACTGCCTTTGCCGCACTCGAATGATTGAATTGCGATTCTTAAAAAGAAATGAATGTTCGCTCTGTCCTACACTTTCGAGCACATCTGTGTACTCACGATCTCAGCGACGGCTTTCTGCAGTCCCAGCGTCAGTGCGAGGTGAACCGATGGCCACAGTAAGCAGCGGTCGTCGCGAAACTCAGTATTCTTAAACGGAAACTTTCGTCTTGTTGAGAATGGCGTCACTGGTTTGCACCCGCATTCGCCCACGCATGTCACATGTGTGCGAAAATTTTTGCTCCTCTTTACGCAAAATCGCACGCAGCCGGTAGGATTCGAACCTACGCTCCCAGAGGGAATCTGATTTCGAGTCAGACGCCTTAACCACTCGGCCACGACTGCTGGTAGCGCGGTGTTGTCCCGACACATGCAACTGCTACCGTTTAAAGCACTGTGGTGTCAGAAAACGGCGTAGCTTCATTATTTTCCGTAGCGTTTCCACCGCTACCAGACGAATCGCTACCAAAGTATTAAAATTTCCGCCCGGACAGGGACTTGAACCCTGGACCCTTAGGTTAAAAGCCTAATGCTCTACCGACTGAGCTATCCGGGCTCACACGACGCTGTGATACCTCTCACGATGCACAACTATACATTGACTCATGTCGTTTACTGTTGTGCAATCGCTGCATGGGGCCGTTACTAATAAAACGTCGCCTAAATGCTGTCTGCAGACTTATCGCACTAAGCTCGTAACACACTATCGAAGACTGCTGACACACGATGCAACAACAAATTGCAGGAGTCGTTGCGTCTCATACGTTGGAGCAGAGAATTTACATATTTTGTCGACACTCACTGGGCAATTGGAAAATTCGCAAGCATTTCGAATGCAATGTTTCCCACGTTTTCGCTCGTTTCACGGTTCCGTTGAAAACGTTCTTCACCACCTGACACAGAAAAAGGAACGCAGTCGGTAGGACTTTTTTGATTCTTTTGCTTCTAAGGGAGTTAGTTGTCTAGTGAGTTCCTCTTATGGCATGCACTAGACAACCAGAACAGCTACAGGAGAGAGTCATTTTTGTTGTCAGCGGTAGTTGCATTATCACCAACGCAGAGCCATTCCATTGGCGTCGCATCAAAACGAATACCTGCCGAAACCCGGGATCGAACCAGGGACCTTTAGATCTTCAGTCTAACGCTCTCCCAACTGAGCTATTTCGGCTGACATTGAACGTTCCTGTTTGCATGTGTTTGTTAACCTCTGCCTCGTTGCCAATTTCACAGTCACCTTCGTCTGATAAGACACAGGGACGCTGAAAGGCGAGCAGCCGATGCAGTGAAGTCCCACACACATTTCTTCTGCTTCCATCATCGTAACAAGCAAACATGTCGACTCGACTCGTGTAATATTCACTTCGCTGACTTCACGTGACGCCGCGCTGGCGCTAGAAAACCCGTGCTATATCGATGCCAGGGGCAACTCGTGTGCAGAGAACGAGACACAAGAAGGAGTGAGCCTCTCCACCGTATGAGAGGCAGTATCTAGGAGATACACACGGTAAAACATTCGACTTGCGTTAGCTCATCAATTGCTACACGTCATCGTCTGCAAGCTAAGATGGACACATCTGCACTGCCCAGTGAGGCGACACTTGTACTAACACCCGGTGGGCGGCTGTGAGACGAGGAGATGAGCTGCGGCTTCTGAGCGCGACTGTAACGCTGCGCCCTGGATCAAATAACACTGCACATTGCTGGTGACGCGCGTGTTTAGTAGTGACGCAACTGCTAGGATGCAGCTGAACGTCCATCTTTTGAGAGCGAGAAAATTTTCGCAGTCGGCAGGACTCGAACCTACGCTCCCAGAGGGAATCTGATTTCAAGTCAGACGCCTTAACCACTCGGCCACGACTGCCGGTGGCAGAAGCGACTCCCGACAAGTGGAACCGCCGTCTTTAGAAGCAATCTGATGGCAGAAAGCGGCGTGGCGTCACTCTTTTCTGTAGGGTTTCCATTAGCCGTTACGACAGTGTGTTAATTTTCGCCTGGCGGGGGTTTGAGCCCGGGACCCTTTGGTTGAAGGTCTAGCGCTCTACCGACTGAGCTGTCCGGTCCCTCGGCCGAGCGTTGTGGTGCATGCTACATGGTGTGCGAGTGATTCGCGTGTTGTAATTACTGGCTTATGGCTCCAATGGCGACTTCACCGACTTCCCACTGACGCACCGCTGACGCTAGTTTTGTGTCGTCTTAAAACGATGGACATACCTCCAAGCAGCTGCGAGATCTTAAGAAAAGAAACGCTGCACCACTGCCTTTGCCGCACTCGAATGATTGAATTGCGATTCTTAAAAAGAAATGAATGTTCGCTCTGTCCTACACTTTCGAGCACATCTGTGTACTCACGATCTCAGCGACGGCTTTCTGCAGTCCCAGCGTCAGTGCGAGGTGAACCGATGGCCACAGTAAGCAGCGGTCGTCGCGAAACTCAGTATTCTTAAACGGAAACTTTCGTCTTGTTGAGAATGGCGTCACTGGTTTGCACCCGCATTCGCCCACGCATGTCACATGTGTGCGAAAATTTTTGCTCCTCTTTACGCAAAATCGCACGCAGCCGGTAGGATTCGAACCTACGCTCCCAGAGGGAATCTGATTTCGAGTCAGACGCCTTAACCACTCGGCCACGACTGCTGGTAGCGCGGTGTTGTCCCGACACATGCAACTGCTACCGTTTAAAGCACTGTGGTGTCAGAAAACGGCGTAGCTTCATTATTTTCCGTAGCGTTTCCACCGCTACCAGACGAATCGCTACCAAAGTATTAAAATTTCCGCCCGGACAGGGACTTGAACCCTGGACCCTTAGGTTAAAAGCCTAATGCTCTACCGACTGAGCTATCCGGGCTCACACGACGCTGTGATACCTCTCACGATGCACAACTATACATTGACTCATGTCGTTTACTGTTGTGCAATCGCTGCATGGGGCCGTTACTAATAAAACGTCGCCTAAATGCTGTCTGCAGACTTATCGCACTAAGCTCGTAACACACTATCGAAGACTGCTGACACACGATGCAACAACAAATTGCAGGAGTCGTTGCGTCTCATACGTTGGAGCAGAGAATTTACATATTTTGTCGACACTCACTGGGCAATTGGAAAATTCGCAAGCATTTCGAATGCAATGTTTCCCACGTTTTCGCTCGTTTCACGGTTCCGTTGAAAACGTTCTTCACCACCTGACACAGAAAAAGGAACGCAGTCGGTAGGACTTTTTTGATTCTTTTGCTTCTAAGGGAGTTAGTTGTCTAGTGAGTTCCTCTTATGGCATGCACTAGACAACCAGAACAGCTACAGGAGAGAGTCATTTTTGTTGTCAGCGGTAGTTGCATTATCACCAACGCAGAGCCATTCCATTGGCGTCGCATCAAAACGAATACCTGCCGAAACCCGGGATCGAACCAGGGACCTTTAGATCTTCAGTCTAACGCTCTCCCAACTGAGCTATTTCGGCTGACATTGAACGTTCCTGTTTGCATGTGTTTGTTAACCTCTGCCTCGTTGCCAATTTCACAGTCACCTTCGTCTGATAAGACACAGGGACGCTGAAAGGCGAGCAGCCGATGCAGTGAAGTCCCACACACATTTCTTCTGCTTCCATCATCGTAACAAGCAAACATGTCGACTCGACTCGTGTAATATTCACTTCGCTGACTTCACGTGACGCCGCGCTGGCGCTAGAAAACCCGTGCTATATCGATGCCAGGGGCAACTCGTGTGCAGAGAACGAGACACAAGAAGGAGTGAGCCTCTCCACCGTATGAGAGGCAGTATCTAGGAGATACACACGGTAAAACATTCGACTTGCGTTAGCTCATCAATTGCTACACGTCATCGTCTGCAAGCTAAGATGGACACATCTGCACTGCCCAGTGAGGCGACACTTGTACTAACACCCGGTGGGCGGCTGTGAGACGAGGAGATGAGCTGCGGCTTCTGAGCGCGACTGTAACGCTGCGCCCTGGATCAAATAACACTGCACATTGCTGGTGACGCGCGTGTTTAGTAGTGACGCAACTGCTAGGATGCAGCTGAACGTCCATCTTTTGAGAGCGAGAAAATTTTCGCAGTCGGCAGGACTCGAACCTACGCTCCCAGAGGGAATCTGATTTCAAGTCAGACGCCTTAACCACTCGGCCACGACTGCCGGTGGCAGAAGCGACTCCCGACAAGTGGAACCGCCGTCTTTAGAAGCAATCTGATGGCAGAAAGCGGCGTGGCGTCACTCTTTTCTGTAGGGTTTCCATTAGCCGTTACGACAGTGTGTTAATTTTCGCCTGGCGGGGGTTTGAGCCCGGGACCCTTTGGTTGAAGGTCTAGCGCTCTACCGACTGAGCTGTCCGGTCCCTCGGCCGAGCGTTGTGGTGCATGCTACATGGTGTGCGAGTGATTCGCGTGTTGTAATTACTGGCTTATGGCTCCAATGGCGACTTCACCGACTTCCCACTGACGCACCGCTGACGCTAGTTTTGTGTCGTCTTAAAACGATGGACATACCTCCAAGCAGCTGCGAGATCTTAAGAAAAGAAACGCTGCACCACTGCCTTTGCCGCACTCGAATGATTGAATTGCGATTCTTAAAAAGAAATGAATGTTCGCTCTGTCCTACACTTTCGAGCACATCTGTGTACTCACGATCTCAGCGACGGCTTTCTGCAGTCCCAGCGTCAGTGCGAGGTGAACCGATGGCCACAGTAAGCAGCGGTCGTCGCGAAACTCAGTATTCTTAAACGGAAACTTTCGTCTTGTTGAGAATGGCGTCACTGGTTTGCACCCGCATTCGCCCACGCATGTCACATGTGTGCGAAAATTTTTGCTCCTCTTTACGCAAAATCGCACGCAGCCGGTAGGATTCGAACCTACGCTCCCAGAGGGAATCTGATTTCGAGTCAGACGCCTTAACCACTCGGCCACGACTGCTGGTAGCGCGGTGTTGTCCCGACACATGCAACTGCTACCGTTTAAAGCACTGTGGTGTCAGAAAACGGCGTAGCTTCATTATTTTCCGTAGCGTTTCCACCGCTACCAGACGAATCGCTACCAAAGTATTAAAATTTCCGCCCGGACAGGGACTTGAACCCTGGACCCTTAGGTTAAAAGCCTAATGCTCTACCGACTGAGCTATCCGGGCTCACACGACGCTGTGATACCTCTCACGATGCACAACTATACATTGACTCATGTCGTTTACTGTTGTGCAATCGCTGCATGGGGCCGTTACTAATAAAACGTCGCCTAAATGCTGTCTGCAGACTTATCGCACTAAGCTCGTAACACACTATCGAAGACTGCTGACACACGATGCAACAACAAATTGCAGGAGTCGTTGCGTCTCATACGTTGGAGCAGAGAATTTACATATTTTGTCGACACTCACTGGGCAATTGGAAAATTCGCAAGCATTTCGAATGCAATGTTTCCCACGTTTTCGCTCGTTTCACGGTTCCGTTGAAAACGTTCTTCACCACCTGACACAGAAAAAGGAACGCAGTCGGTAGGACTTTTTTGATTCTTTTGCTTCTAAGGGAGTTAGTTGTCTAGTGAGTTCCTCTTATGGCATGCACTAGACAACCAGAACAGCTACAGGAGAGAGTCATTTTTGTTGTCAGCGGTAGTTGCATTATCACCAACGCAGAGCCATTCCATTGGCGTCGCATCAAAACGAATACCTGCCGAAACCCGGGATCGAACCAGGGACCTTTAGATCTTCAGTCTAACGCTCTCCCAACTGAGCTATTTCGGCTGACATTGAACGTTCCTGTTTGCATGTGTTTGTTAACCTCTGCCTCGTTGCCAATTTCACAGTCACCTTCGTCTGATAAGACACAGGGACGCTGAAAGGCGAGCAGCCGATGCAGTGAAGTCCCACACACATTTCTTCTGCTTCCATCATCGTAACAAGCAAACATGTCGACTCGACTCGTGTAATATTCACTTCGCTGACTTCACGTGACGCCGCGCTGGCGCTAGAAAACCCGTGCTATATCGATGCCAGGGGCAACTCGTGTGCAGAGAACGAGACACAAGAAGGAGTGAGCCTCTCCACCGTATGAGAGGCAGTATCTAGGAGATACACACGGTAAAACATTCGACTTGCGTTAGCTCATCAATTGCTACACGTCATCGTCTGCAAGCTAAGATGGACACATCTGCACTGCCCAGTGAGGCGACACTTGTACTAACACCCGGTGGGCGGCTGTGAGACGAGGAGATGAGCTGCGGCTTCTGAGCGCGACTGTAACGCTGCGCCCTGGATCAAATAACACTGCACATTGCTGGTGACGCGCGTGTTTAGTAGTGACGCAACTGCTAGGATGCAGCTGAACGTCCATCTTTTGAGAGCGAGAAAATTTTCGCAGTCGGCAGGACTCGAACCTACGCTCCCAGAGGGAATCTGATTTCAAGTCAGACGCCTTAACCACTCGGCCACGACTGCCGGTGGCAGAAGCGACTCCCGACAAGTGGAACCGCCGTCTTTAGAAGCAATCTGATGGCAGAAAGCGGCGTGGCGTCACTCTTTTCTGTAGGGTTTCCATTAGCCGTTACGACAGTGTGTTAATTTTCGCCTGGCGGGGGTTTGAGCCCGGGACCCTTTGGTTGAAGGTCTAGCGCTCTACCGACTGAGCTGTCCGGTCCCTCGGCCGAGCGTTGTGGTGCATGCTACATGGTGTGCGAGTGATTCGCGTGTTGTAATTACTGGCTTATGGCTCCAATGGCGACTTCACCGACTTCCCACTGACGCACCGCTGACGCTAGTTTTGTGTCGTCTTAAAACGATGGACATACCTCCAAGCAGCTGCGAGATCTTAAGAAAAGAAACGCTGCACCACTGCCTTTGCCGCACTCGAATGATTGAATTGCGATTCTTAAAAAGAAATGAATGTTCGCTCTGTCCTACACTTTCGAGCACATCTGTGTACTCACGATCTCAGCGACGGCTTTCTGCAGTCCCAGCGTCAGTGCGAGGTGAACCGATGGCCACAGTAAGCAGCGGTCGTCGCGAAACTCAGTATTCTTAAACGGAAACTTTCGTCTTGTTGAGAATGGCGTCACTGGTTTGCACCCGCATTCGCCCACGCATGTCACATGTGTGCGAAAATTTTTGCTCCTCTTTACGCAAAATCGCACGCAGCCGGTAGGATTCGAACCTACGCTCCCAGAGGGAATCTGATTTCGAGTCAGACGCCTTAACCACTCGGCCACGACTGCTGGTAGCGCGGTGTTGTCCCGACACATGCAACTGCTACCGTTTAAAGCACTGTGGTGTCAGAAAACGGCGTAGCTTCATTATTTTCCGTAGCGTTTCCACCGCTACCAGACGAATCGCTACCAAAGTATTAAAATTTCCGCCCGGACAGGGACTTGAACCCTGGACCCTTAGGTTAAAAGCCTAATGCTCTACCGACTGAGCTATCCGGGCTCACACGACGCTGTGATACCTCTCACGATGCACAACTATACATTGACTCATGTCGTTTACTGTTGTGCAATCGCTGCATGGGGCCGTTACTAATAAAACGTCGCCTAAATGCTGTCTGCAGACTTATCGCACTAAGCTCGTAACACACTATCGAAGACTGCTGACACACGATGCAACAACAAATTGCAGGAGTCGTTGCGTCTCATACGTTGGAGCAGAGAATTTACATATTTTGTCGACACTCACTGGGCAATTGGAAAATTCGCAAGCATTTCGAATGCAATGTTTCCCACGTTTTCGCTCGTTTCACGGTTCCGTTGAAAACGTTCTTCACCACCTGACACAGAAAAAGGAACGCAGTCGGTAGGACTTTTTTGATTCTTTTGCTTCTAAGGGAGTTAGTTGTCTAGTGAGTTCCTCTTATGGCATGCACTAGACAACCAGAACAGCTACAGGAGAGAGTCATTTTTGTTGTCAGCGGTAGTTGCATTATCACCAACGCAGAGCCATTCCATTGGCGTCGCATCAAAACGAATACCTGCCGAAACCCGGGATCGAACCAGGGACCTTTAGATCTTCAGTCTAACGCTCTCCCAACTGAGCTATTTCGGCTGACATTGAACGTTCCTGTTTGCATGTGTTTGTTAACCTCTGCCTCGTTGCCAATTTCACAGTCACCTTCGTCTGATAAGACACAGGGACGCTGAAAGGCGAGCAGCCGATGCAGTGAAGTCCCACACACATTTCTTCTGCTTCCATCATCGTAACAAGCAAACATGTCGACTCGACTCGTGTAATATTCACTTCGCTGACTTCACGTGACGCCGCGCTGGCGCTAGAAAACCCGTGCTATATCGATGCCAGGGGCAACTCGTGTGCAGAGAACGAGACACAAGAAGGAGTGAGCCTCTCCACCGTATGAGAGGCAGTATCTAGGAGATACACACGGTAAAACATTCGACTTGCGTTAGCTCATCAATTGCTACACGTCATCGTCTGCAAGCTAAGATGGACACATCTGCACTGCCCAGTGAGGCGACACTTGTACTAACACCCGGTGGGCGGCTGTGAGACGAGGAGATGAGCTGCGGCTTCTGAGCGCGACTGTAACGCTGCGCCCTGGATCAAATAACACTGCACATTGCTGGTGACGCGCGTGTTTAGTAGTGACGCAACTGCTAGGATGCAGCTGAACGTCCATCTTTTGAGAGCGAGAAAATTTTCGCAGTCGGCAGGACTCGAACCTACGCTCCCAGAGGGAATCTGATTTCAAGTCAGACGCCTTAACCACTCGGCCACGACTGCCGGTGGCAGAAGCGACTCCCGACAAGTGGAACCGCCGTCTTTAGAAGCAATCTGATGGCAGAAAGCGGCGTGGCGTCACTCTTTTCTGTAGGGTTTCCATTAGCCGTTACGACAGTGTGTTAATTTTCGCCTGGCGGGGGTTTGAGCCCGGGACCCTTTGGTTGAAGGTCTAGCGCTCTACCGACTGAGCTGTCCGGTCCCTCGGCCGAGCGTTGTGGTGCATGCTACATGGTGTGCGAGTGATTCGCGTGTTGTAATTACTGGCTTATGGCTCCAATGGCGACTTCACCGACTTCCCACTGACGCACCGCTGACGCTAGTTTTGTGTCGTCTTAAAACGATGGACATACCTCCAAGCAGCTGCGAGATCTTAAGAAAAGAAACGCTGCACCACTGCCTTTGCCGCACTCGAATGATTGAATTGCGATTCTTAAAAAGAAATGAATGTTCGCTCTGTCCTACACTTTCGAGCACATCTGTGTACTCACGATCTCAGCGACGGCTTTCTGCAGTCCCAGCGTCAGTGCGAGGTGAACCGATGGCCACAGTAAGCAGCGGTCGTCGCGAAACTCAGTATTCTTAAACGGAAACTTTCGTCTTGTTGAGAATGGCGTCACTGGTTTGCACCCGCATTCGCCCACGCATGTCACATGTGTGCGAAAATTTTTGCTCCTCTTTACGCAAAATCGCACGCAGCCGGTAGGATTCGAACCTACGCTCCCAGAGGGAATCTGATTTCGAGTCAGACGCCTTAACCACTCGGCCACGACTGCTGGTAGCGCGGTGTTGTCCCGACACATGCAACTGCTACCGTTTAAAGCACTGTGGTGTCAGAAAACGGCGTAGCTTCATTATTTTCCGTAGCGTTTCCACCGCTACCAGACGAATCGCTACCAAAGTATTAAAATTTCCGCCCGGACAGGGACTTGAACCCTGGACCCTTAGGTTAAAAGCCTAATGCTCTACCGACTGAGCTATCCGGGCTCACACGACGCTGTGATACCTCTCACGATGCACAACTATACATTGACTCATGTCGTTTACTGTTGTGCAATCGCTGCATGGGGCCGTTACTAATAAAACGTCGCCTAAATGCTGTCTGCAGACTTATCGCACTAAGCTCGTAACACACTATCGAAGACTGCTGACACACGATGCAACAACAAATTGCAGGAGTCGTTGCGTCTCATACGTTGGAGCAGAGAATTTACATATTTTGTCGACACTCACTGGGCAATTGGAAAATTCGCAAGCATTTCGAATGCAATGTTTCCCACGTTTTCGCTCGTTTCACGGTTCCGTTGAAAACGTTCTTCACCACCTGACACAGAAAAAGGAACGCAGTCGGTAGGACTTTTTTGATTCTTTTGCTTCTAAGGGAGTTAGTTGTCTAGTGAGTTCCTCTTATGGCATGCACTAGACAACCAGAACAGCTACAGGAGAGAGTCATTTTTGTTGTCAGCGGTAGTTGCATTATCACCAACGCAGAGCCATTCCATTGGCGTCGCATCAAAACGAATACCTGCCGAAACCCGGGATCGAACCAGGGACCTTTAGATCTTCAGTCTAACGCTCTCCCAACTGAGCTATTTCGGCTGACATTGAACGTTCCTGTTTGCATGTGTTTGTTAACCTCTGCCTCGTTGCCAATTTCACAGTCACCTTCGTCTGATAAGACACAGGGACGCTGAAAGGCGAGCAGCCGATGCAGTGAAGTCCCACACACATTTCTTCTGCTTCCATCATCGTAACAAGCAAACATGTCGACTCGACTCGTGTAATATTCACTTCGCTGACTTCACGTGACGCCGCGCTGGCGCTAGAAAACCCGTGCTATATCGATGCCAGGGGCAACTCGTGTGCAGAGAACGAGACACAAGAAGGAGTGAGCCTCTCCACCGTATGAGAGGCAGTATCTAGGAGATACACACGGTAAAACATTCGACTTGCGTTAGCTCATCAATTGCTACACGTCATCGTCTGCAAGCTAAGATGGACACATCTGCACTGCCCAGTGAGGCGACACTTGTACTAACACCCGGTGGGCGGCTGTGAGACGAGGAGATGAGCTGCGGCTTCTGAGCGCGACTGTAACGCTGCGCCCTGGATCAAATAACACTGCACATTGCTGGTGACGCGCGTGTTTAGTAGTGACGCAACTGCTAGGATGCAGCTGAACGTCCATCTTTTGAGAGCGAGAAAATTTTCGCAGTCGGCAGGACTCGAACCTACGCTCCCAGAGGGAATCTGATTTCAAGTCAGACGCCTTAACCACTCGGCCACGACTGCCGGTGGCAGAAGCGACTCCCGACAAGTGGAACCGCCGTCTTTAGAAGCAATCTGATGGCAGAAAGCGGCGTGGCGTCACTCTTTTCTGTAGGGTTTCCATTAGCCGTTACGACAGTGTGTTAATTTTCGCCTGGCGGGGGTTTGAGCCCGGGACCCTTTGGTTGAAGGTCTAGCGCTCTACCGACTGAGCTGTCCGGTCCCTCGGCCGAGCGTTGTGGTGCATGCTACATGGTGTGCGAGTGATTCGCGTGTTGTAATTACTGGCTTATGGCTCCAATGGCGACTTCACCGACTTCCCACTGACGCACCGCTGACGCTAGTTTTGTGTCGTCTTAAAACGATGGACATACCTCCAAGCAGCTGCGAGATCTTAAGAAAAGAAACGCTGCACCACTGCCTTTGCCGCACTCGAATGATTGAATTGCGATTCTTAAAAAGAAATGAATGTTCGCTCTGTCCTACACTTTCGAGCACATCTGTGTACTCACGATCTCAGCGACGGCTTTCTGCAGTCCCAGCGTCAGTGCGAGGTGAACCGATGGCCACAGTAAGCAGCGGTCGTCGCGAAACTCAGTATTCTTAAACGGAAACTTTCGTCTTGTTGAGAATGGCGTCACTGGTTTGCACCCGCATTCGCCCACGCATGTCACATGTGTGCGAAAATTTTTGCTCCTCTTTACGCAAAATCGCACGCAGCCGGTAGGATTCGAACCTACGCTCCCAGAGGGAATCTGATTTCGAGTCAGACGCCTTAACCACTCGGCCACGACTGCTGGTAGCGCGGTGTTGTCCCGACACATGCAACTGCTACCGTTTAAAGCACTGTGGTGTCAGAAAACGGCGTAGCTTCATTATTTTCCGTAGCGTTTCCACCGCTACCAGACGAATCGCTACCAAAGTATTAAAATTTCCGCCCGGACAGGGACTTGAACCCTGGACCCTTAGGTTAAAAGCCTAATGCTCTACCGACTGAGCTATCCGGGCTCACACGACGCTGTGATACCTCTCACGATGCACAACTATACATTGACTCATGTCGTTTACTGTTGTGCAATCGCTGCATGGGGCCGTTACTAATAAAACGTCGCCTAAATGCTGTCTGCAGACTTATCGCACTAAGCTCGTAACACACTATCGAAGACTGCTGACACACGATGCAACAACAAATTGCAGGAGTCGTTGCGTCTCATACGTTGGAGCAGAGAATTTACATATTTTGTCGACACTCACTGGGCAATTGGAAAATTCGCAAGCATTTCGAATGCAATGTTTCCCACGTTTTCGCTCGTTTCACGGTTCCGTTGAAAACGTTCTTCACCACCTGACACAGAAAAAGGAACGCAGTCGGTAGGACTTTTTTGATTCTTTTGCTTCTAAGGGAGTTAGTTGTCTAGTGAGTTCCTCTTATGGCATGCACTAGACAACCAGAACAGCTACAGGAGAGAGTCATTTTTGTTGTCAGCGGTAGTTGCATTATCACCAACGCAGAGCCATTCCATTGGCGTCGCATCAAAACGAATACCTGCCGAAACCCGGGATCGAACCAGGGACCTTTAGATCTTCAGTCTAACGCTCTCCCAACTGAGCTATTTCGGCTGACATTGAACGTTCCTGTTTGCATGTGTTTGTTAACCTCTGCCTCGTTGCCAATTTCACAGTCACCTTCGTCTGATAAGACACAGGGACGCTGAAAGGCGAGCAGCCGATGCAGTGAAGTCCCACACACATTTCTTCTGCTTCCATCATCGTAACAAGCAAACATGTCGACTCGACTCGTGTAATATTCACTTCGCTGACTTCACGTGACGCCGCGCTGGCGCTAGAAAACCCGTGCTATATCGATGCCAGGGGCAACTCGTGTGCAGAGAACGAGACACAAGAAGGAGTGAGCCTCTCCACCGTATGAGAGGCAGTATCTAGGAGATACACACGGTAAAACATTCGACTTGCGTTAGCTCATCAATTGCTACACGTCATCGTCTGCAAGCTAAGATGGACACATCTGCACTGCCCAGTGAGGCGACACTTGTACTAACACCCGGTGGGCGGCTGTGAGACGAGGAGATGAGCTGCGGCTTCTGAGCGCGACTGTAACGCTGCGCCCTGGATCAAATAACACTGCACATTGCTGGTGACGCGCGTGTTTAGTAGTGACGCAACTGCTAGGATGCAGCTGAACGTCCATCTTTTGAGAGCGAGAAAATTTTCGCAGTCGGCAGGACTCGAACCTACGCTCCCAGAGGGAATCTGATTTCAAGTCAGACGCCTTAACCACTCGGCCACGACTGCCGGTGGCAGAAGCGACTCCCGACAAGTGGAACCGCCGTCTTTAGAAGCAATCTGATGGCAGAAAGCGGCGTGGCGTCACTCTTTTCTGTAGGGTTTCCATTAGCCGTTACGACAGTGTGTTAATTTTCGCCTGGCGGGGGTTTGAGCCCGGGACCCTTTGGTTGAAGGTCTAGCGCTCTACCGACTGAGCTGTCCGGTCCCTCGGCCGAGCGTTGTGGTGCATGCTACATGGTGTGCGAGTGATTCGCGTGTTGTAATTACTGGCTTATGGCTCCAATGGCGACTTCACCGACTTCCCACTGACGCACCGCTGACGCTAGTTTTGTGTCGTCTTAAAACGATGGACATACCTCCAAGCAGCTGCGAGATCTTAAGAAAAGAAACGCTGCACCACTGCCTTTGCCGCACTCGAATGATTGAATTGCGATTCTTAAAAAGAAATGAATGTTCGCTCTGTCCTACACTTTCGAGCACATCTGTGTACTCACGATCTCAGCGACGGCTTTCTGCAGTCCCAGCGTCAGTGCGAGGTGAACCGATGGCCACAGTAAGCAGCGGTCGTCGCGAAACTCAGTATTCTTAAACGGAAACTTTCGTCTTGTTGAGAATGGCGTCACTGGTTTGCACCCGCATTCGCCCACGCATGTCACATGTGTGCGAAAATTTTTGCTCCTCTTTACGCAAAATCGCACGCAGCCGGTAGGATTCGAACCTACGCTCCCAGAGGGAATCTGATTTCGAGTCAGACGCCTTAACCACTCGGCCACGACTGCTGGTAGCGCGGTGTTGTCCCGACACATGCAACTGCTACCGTTTAAAGCACTGTGGTGTCAGAAAACGGCGTAGCTTCATTATTTTCCGTAGCGTTTCCACCGCTACCAGACGAATCGCTACCAAAGTATTAAAATTTCCGCCCGGACAGGGACTTGAACCCTGGACCCTTAGGTTAAAAGCCTAATGCTCTACCGACTGAGCTATCCGGGCTCACACGACGCTGTGATACCTCTCACGATGCACAACTATACATTGACTCATGTCGTTTACTGTTGTGCAATCGCTGCATGGGGCCGTTACTAATAAAACGTCGCCTAAATGCTGTCTGCAGACTTATCGCACTAAGCTCGTAACACACTATCGAAGACTGCTGACACACGATGCAACAACAAATTGCAGGAGTCGTTGCGTCTCATACGTTGGAGCAGAGAATTTACATATTTTGTCGACACTCACTGGGCAATTGGAAAATTCGCAAGCATTTCGAATGCAATGTTTCCCACGTTTTCGCTCGTTTCACGGTTCCGTTGAAAACGTTCTTCACCACCTGACACAGAAAAAGGAACGCAGTCGGTAGGACTTTTTTGATTCTTTTGCTTCTAAGGGAGTTAGTTGTCTAGTGAGTTCCTCTTATGGCATGCACTAGACAACCAGAACAGCTACAGGAGAGAGTCATTTTTGTTGTCAGCGGTAGTTGCATTATCACCAACGCAGAGCCATTCCATTGGCGTCGCATCAAAACGAATACCTGCCGAAACCCGGGATCGAACCAGGGACCTTTAGATCTTCAGTCTAACGCTCTCCCAACTGAGCTATTTCGGCTGACATTGAACGTTCCTGTTTGCATGTGTTTGTTAACCTCTGCCTCGTTGCCAATTTCACAGTCACCTTCGTCTGATAAGACACAGGGACGCTGAAAGGCGAGCAGCCGATGCAGTGAAGTCCCACACACATTTCTTCTGCTTCCATCATCGTAACAAGCAAACATGTCGACTCGACTCGTGTAATATTCACTTCGCTGACTTCACGTGACGCCGCGCTGGCGCTAGAAAACCCGTGCTATATCGATGCCAGGGGCAACTCGTGTGCAGAGAACGAGACACAAGAAGGAGTGAGCCTCTCCACCGTATGAGAGGCAGTATCTAGGAGATACACACGGTAAAACATTCGACTTGCGTTAGCTCATCAATTGCTACACGTCATCGTCTGCAAGCTAAGATGGACACATCTGCACTGCCCAGTGAGGCGACACTTGTACTAACACCCGGTGGGCGGCTGTGAGACGAGGAGATGAGCTGCGGCTTCTGAGCGCGACTGTAACGCTGCGCCCTGGATCAAATAACACTGCACATTGCTGGTGACGCGCGTGTTTAGTAGTGACGCAACTGCTAGGATGCAGCTGAACGTCCATCTTTTGAGAGCGAGAAAATTTTCGCAGTCGGCAGGACTCGAACCTACGCTCCCAGAGGGAATCTGATTTCAAGTCAGACGCCTTAACCACTCGGCCACGACTGCCGGTGGCAGAAGCGACTCCCGACAAGTGGAACCGCCGTCTTTAGAAGCAATCTGATGGCAGAAAGCGGCGTGGCGTCACTCTTTTCTGTAGGGTTTCCATTAGCCGTTACGACAGTGTGTTAATTTTCGCCTGGCGGGGGTTTGAGCCCGGGACCCTTTGGTTGAAGGTCTAGCGCTCTACCGACTGAGCTGTCCGGTCCCTCGGCCGAGCGTTGTGGTGCATGCTACATGGTGTGCGAGTGATTCGCGTGTTGTAATTACTGGCTTATGGCTCCAATGGCGACTTCACCGACTTCCCACTGACGCACCGCTGACGCTAGTTTTGTGTCGTCTTAAAACGATGGACATACCTCCAAGCAGCTGCGAGATCTTAAGAAAAGAAACGCTGCACCACTGCCTTTGCCGCACTCGAATGATTGAATTGCGATTCTTAAAAAGAAATGAATGTTCGCTCTGTCCTACACTTTCGAGCACATCTGTGTACTCACGATCTCAGCGACGGCTTTCTGCAGTCCCAGCGTCAGTGCGAGGTGAACCGATGGCCACAGTAAGCAGCGGTCGTCGCGAAACTCAGTATTCTTAAACGGAAACTTTCGTCTTGTTGAGAATGGCGTCACTGGTTTGCACCCGCATTCGCCCACGCATGTCACATGTGTGCGAAAATTTTTGCTCCTCTTTACGCAAAATCGCACGCAGCCGGTAGGATTCGAACCTACGCTCCCAGAGGGAATCTGATTTCGAGTCAGACGCCTTAACCACTCGGCCACGACTGCTGGTAGCGCGGTGTTGTCCCGACACATGCAACTGCTACCGTTTAAAGCACTGTGGTGTCAGAAAACGGCGTAGCTTCATTATTTTCCGTAGCGTTTCCACCGCTACCAGACGAATCGCTACCAAAGTATTAAAATTTCCGCCCGGACAGGGACTTGAACCCTGGACCCTTAGGTTAAAAGCCTAATGCTCTACCGACTGAGCTATCCGGGCTCACACGACGCTGTGATACCTCTCACGATGCACAACTATACATTGACTCATGTCGTTTACTGTTGTGCAATCGCTGCATGGGGCCGTTACTAATAAAACGTCGCCTAAATGCTGTCTGCAGACTTATCGCACTAAGCTCGTAACACACTATCGAAGACTGCTGACACACGATGCAACAACAAATTGCAGGAGTCGTTGCGTCTCATACGTTGGAGCAGAGAATTTACATATTTTGTCGACACTCACTGGGCAATTGGAAAATTCGCAAGCATTTCGAATGCAATGTTTCCCACGTTTTCGCTCGTTTCACGGTTCCGTTGAAAACGTTCTTCACCACCTGACACAGAAAAAGGAACGCAGTCGGTAGGACTTTTTTGATTCTTTTGCTTCTAAGGGAGTTAGTTGTCTAGTGAGTTCCTCTTATGGCATGCACTAGACAACCAGAACAGCTACAGGAGAGAGTCATTTTTGTTGTCAGCGGTAGTTGCATTATCACCAACGCAGAGCCATTCCATTGGCGTCGCATCAAAACGAATACCTGCCGAAACCCGGGATCGAACCAGGGACCTTTAGATCTTCAGTCTAACGCTCTCCCAACTGAGCTATTTCGGCTGACATTGAACGTTCCTGTTTGCATGTGTTTGTTAACCTCTGCCTCGTTGCCAATTTCACAGTCACCTTCGTCTGATAAGACACAGGGACGCTGAAAGGCGAGCAGCCGATGCAGTGAAGTCCCACACACATTTCTTCTGCTTCCATCATCGTAACAAGCAAACATGTCGACTCGACTCGTGTAATATTCACTTCGCTGACTTCACGTGACGCCGCGCTGGCGCTAGAAAACCCGTGCTATATCGATGCCAGGGGCAACTCGTGTGCAGAGAACGAGACACAAGAAGGAGTGAGCCTCTCCACCGTATGAGAGGCAGTATCTAGGAGATACACACGGTAAAACATTCGACTTGCGTTAGCTCATCAATTGCTACACGTCATCGTCTGCAAGCTAAGATGGACACATCTGCACTGCCCAGTGAGGCGACACTTGTACTAACACCCGGTGGGCGGCTGTGAGACGAGGAGATGAGCTGCGGCTTCTGAGCGCGACTGTAACGCTGCGCCCTGGATCAAATAACACTGCACATTGCTGGTGACGCGCGTGTTTAGTAGTGACGCAACTGCTAGGATGCAGCTGAACGTCCATCTTTTGAGAGCGAGAAAATTTTCGCAGTCGGCAGGACTCGAACCTACGCTCCCAGAGGGAATCTGATTTCAAGTCAGACGCCTTAACCACTCGGCCACGACTGCCGGTGGCAGAAGCGACTCCCGACAAGTGGAACCGCCGTCTTTAGAAGCAATCTGATGGCAGAAAGCGGCGTGGCGTCACTCTTTTCTGTAGGGTTTCCATTAGCCGTTACGACAGTGTGTTAATTTTCGCCTGGCGGGGGTTTGAGCCCGGGACCCTTTGGTTGAAGGTCTAGCGCTCTACCGACTGAGCTGTCCGGTCCCTCGGCCGAGCGTTGTGGTGCATGCTACATGGTGTGCGAGTGATTCGCGTGTTGTAATTACTGGCTTATGGCTCCAATGGCGACTTCACCGACTTCCCACTGACGCACCGCTGACGCTAGTTTTGTGTCGTCTTAAAACGATGGACATACCTCCAAGCAGCTGCGAGATCTTAAGAAAAGAAACGCTGCACCACTGCCTTTGCCGCACTCGAATGATTGAATTGCGATTCTTAAAAAGAAATGAATGTTCGCTCTGTCCTACACTTTCGAGCACATCTGTGTACTCACGATCTCAGCGACGGCTTTCTGCAGTCCCAGCGTCAGTGCGAGGTGAACCGATGGCCACAGTAAGCAGCGGTCGTCGCGAAACTCAGTATTCTTAAACGGAAACTTTCGTCTTGTTGAGAATGGCGTCACTGGTTTGCACCCGCATTCGCCCACGCATGTCACATGTGTGCGAAAATTTTTGCTCCTCTTTACGCAAAATCGCACGCAGCCGGTAGGATTCGAACCTACGCTCCCAGAGGGAATCTGATTTCGAGTCAGACGCCTTAACCACTCGGCCACGACTGCTGGTAGCGCGGGTGTTGTCCCGACACATGCAACTGCTACCGTTTAAAGCACTGTGGTGTCAGAAAACGGCGTAGCTTCATTATTTTCCGTAGCGTTTCCACCGCTACCAGACGAATCGCTACCAAAGTATTAAAATTTCC